>NC_048580.1:46989627-47272127 GCF_013265735.2 Oncorhynchus mykiss
TATCTTGTCAGCTCGGTGATTCGATCCAGCAACCTTTCGCTTACTGGCCCAACTCTCTAGCCTGCCGCCCTGCATATGCCAAGCATAACTCCTATGCTTGGATTAATCATCCACTATGACCCCTGTCCAGTGTCCAGATCAATAGATATCCACATGGTCTATACCACGGCTCTGGAGGCCTGGACCCAATGGGAGGATAGGAGGGAATCATTACATGAAATGAAATACAGCCATTACCTAGGAGGGGGCACATCCACTTCATTTTACAACAGAAACACAATACACCTCTATTTAAATGAATACCTCATTATGTATCCATGGTGGAATATTGAAATCCTGTACCTGAACAGGCCTTAAACTCCAGGAACTCCCCAGACATTTTCTCTTAATGAGACTCTCTCTATATCACCTGTATAGATGTATCTATTTTTCCAATCTGTTTGTTTCATTTGTATTACAGTAAAGTGTTGCAGAATCAATACTCTGAATGCAACACCTCTGCTGGTGAATACATTGAATCTCACTCACTCTCTCTCTCTCTCTCACACACACACACACACACACACACAAACACACACACACGTACACACACCTCGACACCATTAATCCCTCCCTCCCTCCTCAGTGATCTCACCATAATGTTCTCCCCAGTGACTCCTGATCTCTTGCAGGGAGTCGATCTGATATTACTGATACTGAACAGAGACCTGGCCCCCGAACTCATTTCAATTCCCTGCAACATATGCCAAACACACACATACATGTACAGTACACCTACGTTGTGTCGTTTTCAATAGACACACACCTCGGGTAATATTTCACTGGAATTTTAAAAGCTCCACTATCAGCTTGAGCCAAATGCATGATAGGGGTGGAGACTGAGGAGCACTTGCTTAGGCGACAAATGGGTCTTGTCACCCACTCACTGTCAAACTGAGGATCTATAACATTAGTACGGATTGCTAGAGTAACATAAGAGCTACTGGAGCTCTTGACAGCGTGATAACAGAATGCCAGTGTAATTCAGCTTGCAGTCAAACAGCAGGGTGTTAACAACCCAATGGGTGTTTTAATGTTTGACAGGTTAGGTACAGATAAAATATTTAGCTCTATTATCTTCATATTTCTTCTATCTAGTTCACAGAGAATAAAACAATGTACCATTCTGTTTAATCTTGGTCAATTTAATCCAACCACGATCAGACTCTCTCTCTCTCTCTCTCTCTCTCTCTCTCTCTCTCTCTCTCTCTCTCTCTCTCCCTCTCTCTCTTTATCTCTCTCTCTAGTACCAGTCACACAGTCAGAGTTATGTGCCCTCAGGCTGTGTCAGATCAATATAACATTAGAGCCAGTCTCTGCATCACCCTCCATTCCTCATTCAGGGGTCCCCAGCTAGCTCAGCAATCTACAACCAACCCCCTTCCTCCCTCTTTCCTCGTTCTTCCAGTCTCTCCTCCCTTCGTGGTTCATGTTAATTCCGATTCCTTTCTTTTCATTGCTCCCCCTTTCCTATGTCATCTCCTAAGTTCCTCTCTGCATGCTCTACCTGTCCTCTTTTGGCCTTTGTTCTGCATTTGTCTGAACCTACAGCTGACTGGGTAAGAAGACAGGGAACATTAGAGAGGAGGGAGCAGAGGGTAAAAGAGGGGAATTTGAGCCAGATCAAGGAGAGATGGAAGGGGATGAAGGGGCAGAAAGAGAGCAAGAGAATATGGAGAGGATTTTTGTGTGCAGTGGAGGAAGACAGAAGGAGCCAGAGAAGGAAGGAAGGGAGGGAGGGATGGATAGAGGGGGAGGGGATACTGCCTTGCCTGGCCTGGACTGGGTGAAATGAATGTGTAATTGCGTTGTAGTGGCTCAACCCTTCAGCACACGGCTGACGGATCGCGTGGCAGACAGCTCAGTCTCTCTCGGCAGGGTGGACATGGCTGAGGCTGAGCCTGTGGGCTGTGTAAACACAACAGCCTGTCAACAATACCTTAACATAGCAACAAACAGCGGCAGGTAATAACAACACATCCAGACTGGATGTCAGACATGTAACGGGAGAATAAGCACAAAGGTCATTGATGGCTAATAAGCAGAGGTGTAATATAAATTGGTGTCCTTTCGGACGTTGACCGGAAAGAGAAAGGTTGTTGTAGTCAACTGTAAAGCACAGAAAGAAGGAAAATACTGACTTAATCAACAAGGCGAGTGAGGAGTGAACAATATCATGGAGTAGATTTTCCTTCTCTTTACCTTACACATTACCACACACACAGACACACACACACACACACACACACAAAACACACCCATTCCCTCTTTTTCCCGTGTCTACCCATCCCTCCATTCCTCCACCCCTAAGCCATCCTCTCTATCCCCCTATGGGATGAGGCAAGGAGGGGAGAGGATGAGGGGAATTCAATTGGGGATGCTGTGTGGTGAGAGATGAAGAACGCAATGGTGGGATACACCACATATGAAGGATCTCACTTGGCTGTGAATGATGCCACAGTAAAAAGACAGACTCAGAGTGCCATCTGGCCAGACGGGGATGGAGATAAAACATATATGTTTATGTGAACTGTCTCTACCTCTATCTCCCTCCAGTATACACACACACAAATACACAGGCTACTGTGACAACTTGCCCCATCAATAAAGACAAATAACTGTCAACCTCAAAACACAGTATGCTTGAGCAAAACAGGTGAGATATTGAGGGACAGAGTATGAAGGGGGGTTTAAATGAAGAGATAGAGATTGGCAAGAAGAGGAAGGGGCAGATGGAAGAGTGTCACCTTGAGAGAGAGGGGGAGGGAAGGAGGAATAGAAGGATGGAGGGAAGGGGCCAACGCTGCCAAGTTGTTTCTCTTCAGACACAAGCTGATTCAACCGTCTGGTTTGGATTGTTATGTAAACACAATGAAATACAATACAATACAAACATACAATACATGACCAAAAGTGTGGACACCGGCTCGTCGAACATCTCATTCCAAAATCATCTGCATTAATATGGATTTGGTCCCCCCTTTTCTGCTATTCTGCCACTCTTCAGGGAAGGCTTTCCACTAGATGTTGGAACATTGCTGCAGGAACGTGCTTCCATTCAGCCACAAGAGCATTAGTGAGTTTGGGCACTGGTGTTGGGCGATTAGACCTGGCTCGCAGTCGGCGTTCCAATTCTTCCCAAAAGTGTTCGATGGGTTTGAGGTCAGGGCTCTGTGCAGACCAGTCAAGTTTTTCCACACCGATCTCTACAAACCATTTCTGTATGGACCTCGCTTTGTGCATAGGGGCATTGTCATGCTGAAACAGGAAAGGGCCTTCCCCAAACTGTTGCCACAAAGTTGGAAGCACAGAATCGTTTAGAATGCCATTGTATGCTGCAGCGTTAAGATTTCCCTTCCCTGGAACTAAGGGGTCTAGCCCAAACTATGAAAAACAGCCCCAGACCATTATTCCTCCTCTCACCAAACTTTACAGTTGGCACTATGTATTGGGGAAGGTAGCGTTCTCCTCGCATCCGCCAAACACCGATTTGTCTGTCAGACTGCCAGATAGTGCGTAAAAATTGTCACCATGCTCTTCAGTACTTGGCGGCCCCGTTATGCGAGCTTGTGTGGCCTAACACTTCGCAGGCTGAGCCATTGTTGCTCCGAGACATTTCCACTTACAGCTGACCAGGGCAGCTCTAGCAGTGCAGAAATTTGACAAACTTACTTGTCGGAAAGGTGGCATCCTATGACGATGCCACGTTTAAAGTCACTGAGCTCTTCAGTGAGGCGATTCTACTGCCAATGTTTGTCTATGGAGATTGCATGGCGGTGTGCTCGATTTTATACACCTGTCAGCAACGGTTGTAACTGAACTAGCTAAATCCACTCATTTGAAGGTGTGTACTTTTGTATATAGTGTATTTAAATAGCCAATTCAGAAACACACACCATACTCTACAAGTCTCTCCACAGCGAACACATCCAGTAGATAATATCTTACAGAGAATGGTACAGTAGAGTAAAATACAGGTTTGTACTAGACTAGTGTCAACGGGGGTCTGCTGTTTCTCTCAGCACTGCAATGAGAAAAAAATGAAACACATATTGATTTAACTCTCAGAAGCAGCATGATAGATCAATTTCCACACTTGTGTCTGGAGTGCAGTCTATCACCCGGGGCATAGGTGGAGAGGGGTGGTGTTAACCTACCCCTATCATTCATCATTGACCTCTCTCCTTCTCGCATAAAATAGCAATGGCCACCAAAAACTGGATCTCTCTCACTGTGTCTCTCTCTCTCATTCAAACACACATGCACCAAGCATATGCACATACACCATCTGAAATACCCATTATATACACTGAGTGTACAAAACATCAGGAACACCTGCTCTTTCCATGACATAGACTGGCCAGGTGAATCCAGGTAAAAGCAATGATCCCTTATACATGTCACATGTTAAATCCAATTCAACCAGTGTAAATGAAGGGGAGGAGACAGGTTAAATAAGCATTTTTAAGCCTAGAGACAATTGAGACATGGATTGTGTGTGTGTGCCATTCACATGGTGAATGGGCAAGACAAAATATTTTAGCGCCTTTGAACGGGGTATGGTAGTAGGTGCCAGGTGCACCGGTTTGAGTGAGTCAAGAACTGTAATGCTGCTGGGTTTTTCACGCTCAACAGTTTTACGTGTGTATCAAGAATGGTCTACCACCTACAGGACATCCAGCCAACTTGATACAACTTTGGGAAGCATTGGATTCAACATGGGACAGCATCCCTGTGGAACGCTTTCGACACCTTGTAGAGTCCATGCTCCGAGGAATTGAGGCTGTTCACTTTTTTATACACAAAAGTATTAGTGCCCACCACTGCTTCCTCTATTTACACCACTGTTTAATCTGGGTCATAAGTAAATGATGTGTCATCCTAAATTATTTGGAGTAAATTAATGATCTATTCTTTTCCAAATCGCTTGTAGGCTATTCTGCAGACAATAGTGACACCTGGCAGAATTTCTGAAGAACTTCATCAAGCACCTAACTTTTGAGTGAGAGACTTTTTAAGAAGATTGAACATTTTGATTAAATTCTATTTTCTCCCAAATTCCTTGTCTATGCGTTTTCACAGATTTAATTTCAGAACATAATGGCGATAGTTAGGCTACTCAAATCCATCATACTTACTTCAGCAACTGAGCAGAATTGATGATCTCAAACACATTTCGTAATGACAAAGTACACTTTCACGGCAAGGTTGCAGGTGTTCACATATAATTATTTATTTTTAAACCCTTATAGATCCACTTCAAGATAGATGTTTTTGGTAGGATTTATAATTGTTACAGAGTTGCATGTACAGTAATGTAGGAACTAAATTGGGTGCTTATGTTTCCAGCGGGATGTGTTGATGTTGCACTTTACATGCAAAAAGCGCTCAAGAAGACTGCCATGAAATTTTACTAGTTTGACTATTTGTGCAATTTCATCCGAGAACTTTATACATTTAAACGTTATTTTCTGTAAGTAGTTTTCTTTTTACTGCCACCTTTTGTATACTATTTGCGTAACGCTATATGAATGGCAAACGTTCAAGTATTGATGGTCCAGAAATTATCTTTTGAAAAAGTCGCATGAGCTAACGTTAGCTATTATTAGCAGAACGAGCCATCATGAATGTTAACTATCCTAACTAGCTACTTTCCACATTATTTTACTAGATAGCCGGATACAACCCATTTGCAGTGTCTTTATGTAGTTGGCAAGTATGTGAGTTTACTGAAGGTTAGCCCAGGCCGGCAGATGGCGATATTGAGTCGTTTCATCTTACCGTCCAAAGAGACTGCATGCAGCCGGCTATACACTCATATCCTCTGTGGACCAGTTTGTAGATAAAACTTTCTTCATTCAGGGAGAAAATGCGTCGACTTACACCTTAAAAATATTTTAATGGCAACGGCACTAAGAAATAGCTGGCTAGCTAGTTTTATATTTCGGTAATATATTCCAATAAATTTCAGAATTCCCCAAAAATGTTTATGAAGCTAGCTAGCTACATTTTATAGGCTCCCCACTGAGTCGGACACTTTGAACATCATATTCCCATTGGCCACCGCTAAAATCTGTCATTGATAATATTATATAACTTTTATGCTTGCAAGCTAGCATTGTAATTTTTTCTCGCATGCCGAAAAATGCAGCGCTGATTACATTTGACACTTCACGGCCACTGACGTTTGACACGTCACTACTGTTTGCATTGAATTGTGGGACATATCAACCCCACAAGTGATCAAAGTTGCTCCCTCAAGCTAAATCAAGGGCTGAGGGGGCAACTTTTGTGAATTGGACTGCCACTTAAGATGGCAACCAAATTGCATCCGGTTTCAACAGGGATTCCCCCGAGGGAAAGTAGTTAGTGCGAGAGTTGAGGTGGTAAAAATAACACAATTGGACCGCAGCCCAAGAGTAAACAGACTGCTACAACCTGATTGGCAGAACGTGATATGCAACATCCAGGACTAGCATTTAAACTCTAGCATGGTGGTGTAAAATTGTGTTTCATAAAGAAATTATGCACATATTTCCCACCTTCTTACCATTAAATCCTTTGCAGCCTGAATGGAGAATGTTTTATGTACGAACCGGTCCATGGGGATACAAGTTTATAGCCACATGCAGTCCCTTTGGACGGTAAGATCAAACGATTCAATATTGCCATCTACTGGCCTTTGGGCTATCTGGAGGTAAGAAGATGCACTGGGTAGCTAGCCAGGTAAACAATGGCTCAATGTTAGCTTGCTAGCTACATTGAACTATTACAAATTGTAAAGAAAATGATATTTGCTATAGTATGGGCACTTGTGTTTCTCTGCTAACATCAAGCCAATCAACGTTTTTTTTTTTTTACTGTACTTCAGAGGTTTCTGTCCCTAACGATTTTTATTGACCTCTGATCTATATTTCTGACTCATTGCTTCGCCAGGGTCCTGAGTGGAGTAGACATGGCTGACCAGGAAACTGGGCCCAATGGGCTGGCTAAGAGGGCTGCAGCAGGTGCTGCGGTTTTCAAAGTGCGTGAGGCTGCAATGGCTATTCTTCAAAACGAATCTACTGGTAACCTGAAAGTACAAAAACGGATTGCCCCATCGACTCCTTTAATTGTACCAGAACCTTCCCTGAAGCCGTACAAGCGCCCCCCCACTCTGCTATTGCCACCTTCATACAGCGCCAACCCAGTTGGAGGATTTACCTGTGAGGTGTGCGGCCAGAACTTCTTCTCTTTTCCTCAGGTGGTGAGACACAAACAGTTCCACGACGAAGAAAGGCCCTTTCCCTGTGGTGTGTGTGGGAAACGTTTCCTGAGCCGCAGCCACTACACTGAGCACCAGCGGGTTCACACTGGGGAGCGGCCCTTTCCCTGCGACCAGTGTGAGCGCTCGTTCACCACACACCACAACCTGAAGCGTCACCAAACCATCCATGCCAAAGAAGAGGCGTATCGCTGCCGGAAATGTGGCGTGCTTTTCTGCCAGCGTCACGAGTACCCCGGGGGCATACCCAGACCCGACCTCGAGCCTCGACCTGGGTTTGAGTCCACATCCACGATGCAACCAACACCTCCCATTCAGGTCACACTCACACCCAAGCAGCTTAAGAAGCTTAACAAGAAGCTTAACAAGAAGCTTAACAAGAAGCTTAATAAGAAGAGCCATGATCTCTCAACTAAACATGATCATTCTAAAAAGAAAAAGAGGAGTAGAGTCAAACATCCAGGCCCAGCAGAGAAAGTGAATTATGTGCGTCAAGAGGAACTTTGGCCTGTGTTGTTAACTAAAGGAGAAAAATTGCAAAAAGTTGCTTATGACATTGAGGTTATTATATGATGATAAAACAAAATGGGATAATTAGTCCGATCATGATTAAAAAAATAAGTTTGTTTTGTTTCATCTCCACCGATGTGGACGCTGTTTCAGAAAGGAGTTCTACCTTGAAACACTTGTTTTGCCTCGCATCGTGATTTTGGTATTTATTCCTTCATGAGTTTGAGAAAATAACTTTCCACAATTGATCATGATTTGGAAACATTATGTCAATCATTTCAAATGATTAACTGTCCTCTGAAATGTTATGGTTTTGCTTTTGAGATCTTGACCATTTTTTTTGTATTAGAATAGAATATAGACACTTTTGAGTTATGATTCATTCAGTTGTTTTGATCCATTGCCATGTAAGGGCTAGTGTCCATGCATTATTAAATGACATGCTATTAAACTAGTTAACTCCTCTGATGTGGCACATCAAAATGTATTTCCATATCAAATAATGTTAATCTGCTTTTCGGATTATGTTCATAAAGGCCTGTAGGGTTTCTCTCTGGGCCTTAACCATTGAGTTGTCCAGAAATTGCCTTCACCAATTTATGTAAGCAAAAATAATCATGATGCATTGTTGTTGATTAATTACTAAATGTACCTGTCATAAGAACAAGTGAATCCCGATATCTGTAGTCTGTGTAATGTGGACAGTGTTGTGAAATTTGGGTAACAGAGTCTATGTATGTCGAAATGATACGTCTCCAGTTGAATTCTGCATAACTACCTCAGGCTGATTGTAAAATGTATTTTTTAAATTGATAATGGGATTACTTACACATTTATTGCCTTTGTCTTTATTATTGACACTTTCCAGGTATTTGTTTTTCATGTCACAAGAAACTCATTTTAAAGTGAATGTAAGCATGCATAGAAATATATTGATTCACTTGGCTTTAAGTTTTGCAGCTAACATCCAAATACCTAACCTAACTGGTGTGATGAATACTGGAAAGTCATTTTGTGTCCGGCTCTGTAATACAGCAGCCGTGTATCGCTTATCTTCACTGTTACAATATGTTAAAGGTAGAATCTGAAATGAAGTAGGTGCAGAACTTAAACCTCAAAGTGGGTCAATTTCCGCAACAACTAAGAGCTTTGAAGCGCACGGCTCAACTTCTCCGGTTTGGTCCAGTAACAGCGTGATGCGAACCCCAGCCCATGCTGTGTGTGACTGAGAACGAAGTCTTGTATCTCGCACAATATCTGCGTGGCAGCGTCATTTCGCTGAGTCTATTTTTAAAGAGGCACGCGTCTGTTCCATATATCATCCTTGTTTTACAACAAGAGGTAAACACTCAAATCTGCTTGTGTAAACATGACAATCTAGGGCCCTATGTTGACTCCTATCTCCGATGTAAATATTGGTTAGATTGAATTTAGATTGTCGTTATAGTTACCTTCAGAAACCGCATATATTGTCATTCTAATCTGATATTCCCTGGTCTACCACCGCCACAGTAGAGTTATTACTTTACTCACTTAGATTTTTTGCTAATCCATTTAGATCTGTCTATAAACTATGTTCTGTAAGGATTATCTGGAACAAAGCCCTGCCCCTTGAAAGCGTTTGCAAACTACGTGATATTGAGGGAGTTCTATTAATATGAGTCGCAGTGCACCGGTCAATGTCCCTCGACGTGAACGGGCAAAAGTGGTGAGGGAGGGGCAACCTTTGAAATCTAACAGTAATGGTCATGACGTCAACTAGGCGGAACGTTACATAGGTCAGAAACATACTTCTATTTTCCATAAAATATGTTAGAATTTTCAAACTAATTTTCATTTGGAAGGCAGATAAAGCGTTTTTATCAAAAGTAACCACGTTTGCATGTGAACACGGAATCCTCATTTCTCCACGTGCTTAATCTTGCCTAGGTTTCGCTGTGGGTTTTGAAAGGGCACCTAACCTGGCTCACGCCCGGGTGGTAAAACCCGGTTCCAAAACGAATGCTATTACTTTTCACCGATGCCATTTCCACCGGGGTAACCGGGGCCAGATAATCGAATCCCGTCATTGGCAGGCACCGCACATTTTTCGGCGTTTCCATCCCATTGGTCGCATAATAGCGGTAACATTATGTACTCTTTTTGATTGGGTATAGACAAGAGTCAGCCACCTCTGAACAATTGCAGTTGATTTGTTAGCTCTCTGTATCGGAGCAATCGACTACAATCATTGGCTGATTCCTCCAACACGACGCCGTTGATTGGTTAATCCATTCGTAGAGAATCACTGGCTGCATGCATGGCTGAAGCGACTGCTGCTGATGCTGTGACCTGGAGTTTGGTGTCAGCATCAGGACCGACAGTGCGTGAAGTACATTATAGTGTCAAGTGGCTACAGAGAGAATAAACAGACGCGTAGACTCATTTTACACAACAGCTAGTTGAAGGGTTGGTTTGAAGGTAAGACCCATTATTTTACTCAAAACAATTCAAGCAAGTGAAATGTGGAATAATGAGTCTCGTTGAACCAGTGGCTGTCGCCCGCTGGCGAAGTAGAGCGTGGGGGTCGGCTGGCTATCCAGCCACTAGCTATTTTATTATCTGATCATGTCTGATGATTGATGGGGAAAGCATGGTCAGTGAATTAATTTAATAGCAAATAGATAGTGTTTTCAACTAAGCACAATATTGGAGGTCTATAGTTACGAGCTTTGCAAATACTAAGCGTAGTGTGAAAACTGCACTGCGGATCAAGACGAAGCAGGATTTGTAATGCACTGCTAGCCTTGCTAGCTAGCTACATGCGAGTTGGTCCTTGTAAACTAGCATTCAAGTAGTTTTTTTTAAATTGCGAAATTACATAAACATGTCAGTTTGTAGTAGATTATTTGGGCGAATTTATGATTTAGCCAACATTGATTTAGCAGATTGCCTGGTACTCACTCCATGATGCACACAGCTGCACCAGTGCCACTCACTGTCCTATCACTCAATACACCACCTTTTACACGTTTAATTGGAACCAGTCTACTTGCTCCTATAATGGAATAAAACTGCTTATCGCGAATCTTCCTTATCAAGGTCTGGTAATGCCTCATTAAGCCCCTGCAGCAGGGTGCACAGATGTGTCAATCGTGATGCATGGTGAATCACTGCCATTGTCGGCATGCACAAAGAAAGAAGAGTGGTGGTCACGTGTGTTATTTCCATTGGAACTTATACATTTGAATGTGTAATGTTGCCTATTAGAACATACTTCCTCGTTATTATATCCCCCCTGTCTTTCTAAGGTCCTGTGCATGGCGTGATGGGGTCCTTCAGCCGACAGGAGTTCTTCCATGAGCTTGCGGAGGGCTGCCTTCTGCCCACCGCTCAGCAGGGCCTGGAGCAGGTGTGGCAGCTTCTGGTCATCTGCCTTCTATGCCGACTTCTCTGGATTCTGGGTGACATTTTGCATTCCTTTGCGTGAAATGTGACTTTTGGAATATAACAGAGCTCCTGGTAACGACAGAACATGATGAGTCATAGGAGAGTGATTTTGACATTTGAGAAATGATGTAGAACTGAATAATTAGATGCATGTTCTACTAATGTCTACTACTACATGTTCTCATTCTCTTCTGTGTGCGTTGTTGTTTTTGTTGTCTTGTTCCCCTGGTCAGGCCTCCCCTCTTATGTGAAACACCTGAGCACCGTGGCAGGAGGGTTCTACGCCCTGTACCTGTTCTTTGAGCTCCACATGGTGTGGGTGGTGCTGCTCAGTCTACTATGCTACCTCATCCTCTTCCTCTGTCGGCACTCCAGTAACCGGGCCACCTTCCTCTCCATCACCGTCCTCATCTACCTGCTCATGGGGTAGGTAGATCTGTTACCAGGTAACATAAGATGCCTGTTTGAGTAAAGAGAATGGATGATAAACAGCCAGTGATCAAATCCCTCAAAGTGCATTGAAAATGGTTGTCTAATCAGTCTACTCTCCCCTTTTCCTTCCAGAGAGTTGCATATGATGGACACTACCACCTGGCACAAAATGAGAGGTTGGTACTTATACTCTCGGCGTGAATATACACTACAAACCAGGAGTTGCAACCAGTTTATATTTTTTTCAAGGAACAGAATCAGAACCAGGAACGAAAGTGATTTATACTGTTCCAGCACATAACCATTATTTTAAAAGCATTGGAACCAGTTAACGCTCTTTTACATTCCGGGAATTTTTTCCCAGTCCCACAAAAAAACGCAACAAGGCACCTATGCCTTGTTCAGAAAATTATTCCAGTGTGCCTGCCAGCTGAAACTCTTTGCCAGTGTGTGTAGGCTAACTGCCCCTCCCCCTCCAAAGTATAGCTAGCCTACAGATATTACAAGCAAGATTCAGGAGGAGAGAGATTTTCAATTAGAGAAGAATTGATTAACTTTTTCTAGTGCTAGTTAGGAATACTATAGTTATCACATTGGCTTTATTAACTACAAAAAGGTGAGACGTGTTTTTAATTCTGGTGCCGCTTTGCACATACAAGCTAGTTCGCTAGCTAACTTCTCTTGTCCAACATTAGGCCAAGTCTGAAGTTCAAAGACATTCAAAGTTCCTCCATAGAAGTCACCATGTGACCATGTGCACGGTGTTTCCTCCGACACATTGGTGCGGCTGGTTTACGGTTTGGATGGCACTGTGTTAAGAAGCAGTGCGGCTTGGTTGGGTTGTGTATCGGAGGACGCATGACTTTCAACCTTCGTCTCTCCCGAGCCCGTACGGGAGTTGTAGCGATGAGACAACATAGTAGCTACTAAAAAAACAATTGGGGAGAAAAAAAGGGGTAAAATATATATATATATTTTTTAAACAAGTTGGGTGAATATTGGCCCATTCCACCTGACAAAGCTGGTGTAACTGAGTCAGGTTTGTAGGCCTCCTTGCTCGCACACACTTTTTCAGTTCTGCCCACAAACTTTCTATGGGATTGAGGTCAGGGCTTTGTGATAGCCACTCCCAATACCTTGATTTTGTTGTATTTAAGCCATTTTGCCACAACTTTAGAAGTATGCTTGGGGTCATTGTCCATTTGGAAGACCCATTTGCAACCAAGCTTTAACTTCCTGACTGATGTCTTGAGATTGCTTCAATATATCCACATAATTGTCCCTCCTCATGATCTATTTTGTGAAGTCACCAGTCCCTCCTGCAGCAAAGCACCCCCACAACATGATGCTGCCACCCCTGTGCTTCACGGTTGGGATGGTGTTCTTCGGCTTGCAAGCATCCCCCTTTTTCCTCCAAACATAACAATGGTCATTATGGCCAAACAGTTCTATTTTTGTTTCATCAGACCAGAGGACATTTCTCCAAAAAGTACGATCTTTGTCCCCATGTGCAGTTGCAAACCGTAGTCTGGCTTTTTTATGGCGGTTTTGGAGCAGTGTCTTCTTCCTTGCTGAGCGGCCTTTCAGGTTATGTTGATATAGGACTCATTTTGCTGTGGATATAGATACTTTTGGACCCTTTCCTTTGCTGTTGTTCTGGGATTGATTTGCACCAAGGTACGTTCATCTCTAGGAGACAGAACGCGTCTCCTTCCTGAGCGGTATGACGGCTGCGTGGTCCCATGGTATTTATACTTGCATACTATTGTTTGTACAGATGAACGTGGTACCTTCAGGCGTTTGGAAATTGCTCCCAAGGATGACCCAGACTTGTGGAGGTCTACAATTATTTTCTGAGGTCTTGGCTGATTTCTTTTGATTTTCCCATGATGTCAAGCAAAGAGGCAGTGAGTTGGAAGGTAGGCCTTGAAACACATCCACAGGTACACCTTCAATTACATCCACAGGTACACCTCAATTGAATCAAATGATGTCAATTAGCCCATCAGAAGCTCCTAAAGCCATAACATAATTTTCTGGAATTTTCCAAGCTGTTTAAAGGCACAGTCAACTTAGTGTATGTAAACTTCTGACCCACTGGAATTGTGATACAGTGAATTATAAGTGAAATAACCTGTCTGTAGACAATTGTTCCCCTCTTTCCACTGGGATTCTCTGCCTCTAACCCTATTACAGGGGCTGAGTCACTGGCTTACTGGGGCTCTCTCATGCTGTCCCTGGAGGGGGTGCGTCACCTGAGTGGGTTGATTCACTGATGTGGTCATCCTGTCTGGGTTGGCGCCCCCCCCCCCCCCCCCCCCCTTGGGTTGTGCCGTGGCGGAGGTCTTTGTGGGCTATACTCAGCCTTGTCTCAGGATGGTAAGTTGGTGGTTGAAGATATCCCTCTAGTGGTGTGGGGGCTGTGCTTTGGCAAAGTGGGTGGGGTTATATCCTTCCTGTTTGGCCCTGTCCGGGGGTGTCCTCGGATGGGGCCACAGTGTCTCCTGACCCCTCCTGTCTCAGCCTCCAGTATTTATGCTGCAGTAGTTTATGTGTCGGGGGGCTAGGGTCAGTTTGTTATATCTGGAGTACTTCTCCTGTCCTATTCGGTGTCCTGTGTGAATCTAAGTGTGCGTTCTCTAATTCTCTCCTTCTCTCTTTCTTTCTCTCTCTCGGAGGACCTGAGCCCTAGGACCATGCCCCAGGAATACCTGACATGATGACTCCTTGCTGTCCCCAGTCCACCTGACCGTGCTGCTGCTCCAGATTCAACTGTTCTGCCTTATTATTATTCGACCATGCTGGTCATTTATGAACATTTGAACATCTTGGCCATGTTCTGTTATAATCTCCACCCGGCACAGCCAGAAGAGGACTGGCCACCCCACATAGCCTGGTTCCTCTCTAGGTTTCTTCCTAGGTTTTGGCCTTTCTAGGGAGTTTTTCCTAGCCACCGTGCTTCTACACCTGCATTGCTTGCTGTTTGGGGTTTTAGGCTGGGTTTCTGTACAGCACTTTGAGATATCAGCTGATGTACAAAGGGCTATATAAATCAATTTGATTTGATTTGATTAGATTTGTTGGAAAATTGTGTCACGCACAAAGTAGACTTGCCAAAACTATAGTTTGTTAACAAGAAATTTGTGGAGTGGTTTAAAAACGAGTTTTAAGGACTCCAACCTAAGTGTATGTAAACTTCTGACTTCAACTGTAATTAATATTTGAAGACTCACTTCGGTATGTATCTGCAGGTTCCCAGATGGTGGTAGCTATGAAGGCCATTTCTCTGGCCTTTGACCTGGACCGAGGTGTGGTGACCAACGTGCCCTCTCCTGTGGAGTTCATGGGCTACATCTACTTCGTGGGAACAGTCATTTTCGGACCCTGGATCAGCTTCAACAGCTACAGAGAGGCTATAGAGGGCCGCAAGCTGGTGAGTTCAGCACTAAGTCTTGTCTTGGTATAGAGATAAGGGTAGCCTGGTTAAACCAGACTAAATGCTGCACTTGCTAGTCTGGTTTAACAATGCTAGGATAAGGGGGGGGGGACATTGGTGGAGGGAATAGAGAGAGAAAGATGGTATATAGATGTTCTCTTCTTCCTCAGAGCTTCTCCTGGATATGGAAAGTGTGTGTCAGCTGGGTGAAGAGCCAACTGTGTCTGGTCATCTCTAACTGTGTTGCTCCCTACCTCTTCCCTTACTTCATCCCTATCTATGGGGACAAGCTGCTACACAAGTAAGTGGATTAGCTAACCTCTTAGTGCTGTTGTAATGATTTACTGTAGGTCAGAAAAAGCATCCACAGACATTGATGTTTGTTATCATCAAAAAAAAGTGCAACATAGGGGAGGGTGGGCTAAGTCGAGCCATTTTAGGTAACTAGGTGGGACAACCACATATCACAGGCATGGAAAGTACATTTTTCCTCAATGTAGCTATCAGTAGAGTCCGAGCTAGAAGGGGGTGGGGGGGGGGTCAAGGTGAGGAGGAGCATTATTTTATTGAAATGCTCTTTGAAGAAGTAGGGTTTCAGAAGATGGGCAGGGACTCTGCTGTCCTAGCTTCAGGGGGAAGCTGGTTCCACCATTGAAGTGCCAGGACAGAGAAGAGCTTGAACTGGGCTGTGCGGGAGCACTCTGGGAAGGTGACACTGGAGTTGTCAACCATGATGGAGAGGTCTTTGAGCAGGCAGGCATTCTCTGGAAGGAAGAGCAGCTCTGTCTTGTCGAGGTTGAGCTTGAGGTACGACATCCAAGTGGAGATGTCTGTCAGGCACACAGAGATGCGTGTCGCCACCTGGGTGTCAGAAGGGGGGGGGGAGAAAAGTAGTTGAGTGTGTCCGCATAGGAATGATAGGAGAGACCATGTGAGGATATGATGGAGATGAGTAACTTGGTGTATAGTGAGAAGAGTAGAGGGCCTAGAACCGAGCCCTGGGGGACACCAGTAGTGAGAGTATGTGGTGCAGACACAGATCCTCTCCACATCACCTGGTAGAGTGGCCTGCCAGGTAGGATGCAATCAAAGAGTGTGCAGAGCCTGAGATGCCCAGCCCTGAGAGGAGGATCTGATGGTTCAAGGGGACAGGCTGCTACGCAAGTGAGTGGATTAGCTAACCTCTTAGTGCTGTTGTAATGTTTTACTGTAGGTCAGTTAAGCATCCACAGAAATTGATGTTTGTGATTGTCCAAAAAAAGTGTAATATAGGGGAGGGTGGACTAAGTTGAGCCATTTTAGTAATTTAGCTAGTAAGATGAGAACAGAGGAGAAAGAGTCAGCTTTGGCAGAGCAGAGAGCCTCCGGGACACAGAGGAGAGCAGTCTTGGTTAAGTGACCCGTCTTGAAGCCTGACAGGTTAGGGTCAAGAAGATCGTTCTGAGAGAGATAGCAAGAAAGTTAATCAGAGACAGCACACTCAAGTGTGCTGAAGGGAGACAGGTCTATAGTATTAGATGTCAGATATGTTGTGTTGGTTTCTTGAGGCGTGGAGTAACTCAGGCCATTTTTAAGTCAGAGGGGACATAGCCAGTGCTCAGGGATGAGTTGATGAGGGAAGTGAGGAATGGGAGAAGATCTCCAGAGATGGTCTGGAGAAGGGAGCAGGGGGGTCGAGCGGGCAGGTTGTCAGGCAGCCAGAGCTCACTAGTCGCAGAATGTGATCTGGAGAGGGAGGGGAGAACGAGGTCAAGGCATAGGGTAGTTCTGTGTGAGTGAGACCAGTGGACTCAATAGGCTGAGTGAATGAGTAGCGGATGTCGTCAACCATTCTTTCAAAATGATTGACAAAGTCGTCCGCTGAGAGGGAGTGGAGGATTCAGAAGGGAGGAGAAGGTGGAAAAGAGTTTCCTGGGGTTGGAGGCAGAAGCTTGAAATTTATAGTGGTAGAAAGTGGCTTTAGCCGCAGATACAGAGGAAGAGAAGGTGGAGAGGAGGGAGTGAAAGGATGATAGGTCCTCACAGCTGCCTTTAGCCCATTCTGTAAGCTCGCAATGAGCCACTCAGTAACGGAGCAGGAGGGGAAGGCTGAGCCGGGCCGGGAGGAAAGGGGACAGTGTGAGTCATAGGACGCGGAAAAGGTGTAGAGTAGGGTCGAAGAGGCAGAATCAGGAGACAGGAGGTAGAAAGATTTAGCAGAAGGGAGAGATGATAGGATAGAAGAGGCCAGAACAGTGGGAGAGAGAAAGAGAAGATTGCAACGGCGCATTACCATCTGGGTAGAGGCTGAGTGGTTAGGGTTGGAGGAGAGGTGGACAGAACAGGAAAGTAGTGATCAGAGACCTGGAGGGGGGTTGCAGTGTGATTAGTAGGCGAGCAGTCTCTAGTAAAGATGAGGTCAAGCGTATTGCCTGCCTTGTGAGTTGGAAGGGGTTTGGGAAAGGGTGAGGGGAAAGAGAGAGTTGGAATTAAATGAATCAAACGGCACACGTCGGGAGGATGAAGTTGCCAAGCACGAAGAGGGGTGAGCCATCGTCAGGAAATCAGCTAATCAAGGTGTCAAGCTCACTGAGAATCTCTCCAAGGGCACCTGGTGGGTGATAGATGACAATAATGTTAAGCTTGAGTGGACAATTGACAGTGACAGCATGGAATTCAAATAAGGAGATGGACAGGTGAGAGATGGAGAAAAGATCAAATCTCCACTAAGGATAAATGAGTAGCCCTGTGCCACCACCACGATGACCAGATGCTCTCGGACTATGAGAGAAAACAGTCAGATGAAGAAAGAGCAGCTGGAGTAACGGTGTTCTCTGGAGTGATCCATGTCTCCGTCAGGGACAAAAAGTCAAGGGACTGAAGGGCAACTAAATTAGAAATGTTGCAGCCAAGGGGTGTCTGTAACGCCTACAGGGAGAGGTGCGAACAGGTATAGAAAACACACACAGTTGACAAAGCTACAAAAGAGCAACATTTGATCATCTGTAAATAACGAGGTAAGATACTCCGGTGCGAGAGTAGTGTGGAGCCTTCCTCTTTTTCCTTTCTCGATTAACTCCACAGAACAACTCGGCAAAACAGTCTTTGTTTCAGCGACGGTCTTAATTTTGTGACAAAACCGCCACTTACAGCTGCCGCTGAGAAACCAGGGTATTTTATTAGGCTCCCCTTAGCTGTTGCAAAAGAGGCAGCTGCTCTTCCTGGGGTCCACACACAACATGAAATAGCACAGAACCTTAATAGACAATAACAGCTCAAGGCCAGAACTACATCAATTTAAAAAAAGGGAGACTGAATAACTAACAATAATTGCTAATTGCCTAGCAGAGGTGGAGAGCACGCCTGTACTGATTGCTCATTGCCTAGGAGAGGTGAAACCACTCCCTCTCCAATACAGCCACTGATTACCGAAACAAGTCACAAATTGCCCTGACTCTTGATCCTGGTTGATGTGTCAACAACAATCTGCAAATGATGAGCAGTCAGCAGTTCACACACCAAGTAGGCTACTGGGAAAACAGACTTACAAGACTTAAAGGAGATGGCCCTAGCTAGCAAAAAGACAGTACTAGACCACAACAGACAACGACAAAAAATATATATACTCATCACTCCTGGCGATATCAGGAGTCTTCTAGCTGTAGAATGAAGTGTATACCTGGAAATAATCTGAATACATGTAAACATTACAGTTTTGAAGCAATTGCTTGTCCAAAAAAGGTGTTCTCTTGGCACAACTTAGCCGGGCTATGGGGTAAGTTAAGTCGCCTACACGTTTCTGTACTGAATTAAATAATACCACTACTTTTTTAGAACCATGTATATCTTTATTTCCCAAACACAATTCAACACAATCGCAATCGTTTTTAAAATGATTTTCAACATTTTAAGCATCTTTTAATAATAATACTTGGGGTATGTAGCGCTTTTCAAGGACCCAAAGTCGCTTTACAGTTATAAAAATGAAAATAAACCAAAAAATAGGAGTCAAAACAAAACATCAATAAAAAAAACATGATTTAGGAGAGGGATGCACTCAAAGAAGGGAAAGAGAAGATGTATCAGTGTATGGGGAGGGTGGGGATTTGGATACTCCGTTTAGGGTAAGGGTTTGGGTTAGGTGCTGCTCAGGCATAACACCTAACAAATACTTCTTTTTTTAACACTTTTATCATAGGTCAGGCCCTGTTGTTACCTCATGTTGCCAATGATAATGCCTTGCATTATGCCTGGGAAGAAAACACTTCAATTTGCTCAACCCCAAGGCAAACATTTTGACTAGATTAGCCCATACAGCTACAAGGATGCACTTTCATGCTAGGTTTAGGAGCTGATATTGAAGCTTATAGAGACCCCAACAGATTTATCGAACCATCTTAAAAACATCTACTTTGGTTTAGATAGAAACATCATAAAACCTCTTAACACAATAAATTCATTTGACTTGGTGAAAATCTGTGTTTTGGACCCGACTTTGCTAACCACTTTTTCCATGTGGTTTCTTCCTTTACAGACTCCATGAAATGGTGACCTCTTCCTAAATATTTGGTCAAATTATTCATTTTGTGTATGGTTTCCTAGAAACAAGGGTGGCTCAATTTACCCCTTTGGCTGAACTAACCTTACTCTCCCCTAAATGTTTTTGTAGGAAAGCTGTTTGAGTAATGTGTTTCAGTAGTGTAACGGTCCGATTCTCATTTGTTTCTTTCTCTCCCATTCAATAAATGGTCTTGTCTTGCCTGGGCTTTATCCCCAGCAAAACAAAACGGAAGATTGGGTAATTATTTATCTGATATTATGACGATAGAATGTCCCCCGCCTGTCCCTGTAATTAATGCTGCATGTCCATTTCTAACTCAGCAGCTGTGCCACCTCCCTGTCACCTGCACGTCTGTACACCAATCATTCCCCCAACCTTGTCTGTCTGCCCTGCCCACTCATGCCATGAGACTTAAAAATTTGAGTCTGTGTCAGTTAGATGTATTAAATCAAATGAAATGGTGATAAATTATTACAATTTTTCTTCAATTGTTTGCTGCACAGAGGTGCTGTGGCAAGGTACTGTATGTTTTTGCAATTTATATTAAAATAGAGAAGTTGTATTGTTGTTAAGTGTGATTTGAGGCTTTAATTGTGCCAAGTGTCTTCTAATTGAACCTTCTTTCATTGACCTTTAGCTGGCTCCTAGCCTACGAGAATGCACTCTCCTTCCACTTCAGCAACTACTTTGTGGGTTACCTGAGTGAGACCAGCACCACTCTGGCTGGAGCAGGCTTTACTGAAGAGAAAGACAATCTCAAATGGTCAGTGCACTGAAGCATCATGGTGACTAGGCTTGACATAGACTTGCCATAAGTTAAATAGTTTGTTTGCCACCCCCCCAGTTCTCTTTTACCCCTCAAACAGCCCAACTGAAATGCCTGTGTTCTCTTCTCCAGGGATATGACTGTAGCTAGGCCCCTTCATGTGGAGTTTCCCAGATCTATGGTGGAGGTGGCCACCTCGTGGAATCTGCCCATGTCCCGATGGCTCAGCACCTGTAAGCTTTCTGTGAAATAGAACATATTTACAGCATTGTGAGCTTACATATAACAAATAATACAACCTTTTTTCCCCCCCTCCTATTTTCACAGTTGTCCTCCTACAATGACATTTAAAGCAGTAAACATCCCAACTCAATTGCTCTTTTTTTTAAACCGGAATACAAAGTTGATCCCCTGACAACTGTTTCTGTCTGATCACCCAGATGTTTTTGCCCGTGCTCGCAACCTTGGTACCTTTCCAGCCATCCTAGTGACTTACGCAGCCAGTGCACTTCTACATGTGAGTATGCGCGAGCAGGTGCGGGTGTGAGTATGAGTGTGTATAAGAGATTGTTTCGTTATACCGTCGTCTCCTTTGGCCTTTAGGGTCTGAGCTTCCACCTGGGTGCAGTGCTACTGTCTCTCGCCTTCATCACATATATTGAGCATGGTAAGTCTGTAAAAGATGTGGCTAGCTATATAAAAAAAAATCGAATGAAAATAAACGTTCAAATTTGATTTCAGTTCCACCTTACCTTTCAGGGATAACATTGTTTACACCTGGAGAATAACTTTAGGTGACATGCAGAGTTTGTTTATTACTATAGGATAAATCATTGTGACCTCTATTTGATTGCGTACCCTCTGTTCCAGTTTTGCGGAGGAGACTGGCAGACATTTTAAACGCGTGTATTCTGTCAAAGCAATGTCAGCCAAACTGCACTCACAAGAGCAAAAAGGTATGGTTCAATAAGAAATAAAAAAGTGATATTTATGCATAATGATATTTTCTTGTGTAAATTCTAAAGATTTTTCAGTGTTGGTCACATGCAAATGGACCATGCAACATTGCGCAATAACTCTTATATTGATGCCAAAAAAATCCTCAATAAGAATGTTTGCATTACAGCATGACCTTTCTTCTCCTTCTCCTATCCACACAGGCCCCCTGGGTGTACATTATTAATATAGCCTTCAGTGTCCTGGCAGTCTTCCACCTGGCATACCTGGGCTCTCTGTTCAACTCCAGTGTGGACTACATGGATGATGATGAGGAGGTAACTATTTACTGAATGCTTTTCAGCTATAAGATGGCCAAACTCTCATACGTTACTCTGATTGTGCAATGTCACGTAGCATCGTCAGATCTTTCAGAACAAAGCGTTGTGGTCGATTTTGTGTATTTCAAACCCATGTCGGTTTTCTCCCTCTACAGAGTGGCGTGGCCAACCACACCATTCAGAAGTGGTCGGAGCTGAGCTGGGCCAGCCACTGGGTGACGTTTGGCTGCTGGGTGCTCTACCGCATCATCCTCTAGATGTGTGAGGGAGAGGGAGCGAGAGAGAGCTGGGGACAGAGAGACATATAGGGAAGCAATAACAAGAGGGAATTAACGTGAGCCTGTTAAGGAAAGACCGGCTCTCTACTCCTGCACTGTGAAGTTGTATTGGACTGAAGAGTACACACAACCACCCTATGGACAGAATATGAACTATTTTGTCAATACCAACATACAGTGCTCAGGACACCGCCTAAGAGACGAGGTAATCTATTTACTGTAACCTGCTGGAGACAAACTATTTTTGATACTCTTGAAATAATGCCCCACTCTTCCTTAAACACATCGTTTCGTTTGAGCTGCTGCATTTGTCTACCCCTTGTGGCGAGATAGATCAACAGCAGATGTGGATCAGACATCTCCATGCGATTCTCAATCAATACTCATCCTGTTAGCATGACAGTGGTCAATCATTCACTCTGTTTGATGAACACAACTAAGAACCCGTTGTCTAGTTTTCAGAAGTGATTCCGTAATACGCCATTAAAGTAATATTTCCCTTTTCCTCCGTATTCGAAAGCTACATTTTGTTGTTTCACCCTACATAGTTGTTACATTTGTAGAGCATGTAAAACCCCTGTTTTTATGACCACACAAACCAGCATTATAAGAGCATATTTCCTTTGTGGATTTTAATAGAAAATGTATTTTTTAATGTATTTTTAATTAATAGAAACAAGTGTACATTGGTGTTTGTGCATTTTATACTATGTTTTTCATCCTAGTGTAATTTGAGACATTTTTTCAATTTTCCTGTTAATAACTGTGTAACTGATATACCTACCACATTATTGTAGTTCAGTCCAAAATACAAAAGTATTTAATTGCTCAGTAAGGGTTTTTCATGTTGCTTTAAAGCTGATTATGAAAATGCACAACTTATGATGAAGTTGCATCTGTAACCAAAGCCGTTGGTCATTTTCGACATGCTGCTCTTTTTAACATGCTTTTTAAGGAAATGAATCATTCATGATGGAATACTTACTGCTCCTGAACACACTGGACATTGAAACCTACTGCTCATTTGGTTCATGTGATGAGGGCCAGTCCAGAAACGACCCTTAAGGACTTTTGTTTCCAGTTGGTTTCTGTTACGCAACGATGACTGGGAAACGTACACAAACATATACAGTCATTTCCTAGGCTTTCCCTTAGAATACAAGGTTCATGCGATGCACATGTGCACAGTCTTAGCAAACCACCTTTCACCACTGTCCCTGTGTCAAACTTTGACCTATCTGTGTGATGCTACTGAGAGAGGTCTGTGATATTTTTTTATACATTTTCTATCAAACGGTAATCACTGTCTATCGTCAAATCCAATCAAATGTTATTAGTCACATGCGCCGAATACAACAGGTACCTTAAGGTGAAATGTTTACTTTACGAGCCCCTAACCAACAATGCATTTTTTTTATTTTTTTTTATAAGAATAAGAAATAAAAGTAACAAGTAATTAAAGAGCAGCAGTAGAATAACAATAGCGAGACTATACACAGTGAATCTTTGTTTCATGTTCATGTGAAGAACTATTCACTGTTAAAGGAAGCTAACTGAAACAATAACGAAGTGGTCACCCCGCCTCTGTTTTGGCAAAAAGCTGAGGGTTGGACCTGGAGAAATGTAACCACTCTCAAATTAATAGAAAGAGCTATGGATGCAAGAACTGACTATCCATGATATAAAAAAAATGTAACCATGTTTTGAGGCTATAAAGTGTTTGTTGTTTACAAACATTGGAGTTAAACCAGCTTATATGTTGGGTTCTCGTGGAGTGTGACAGTTGCACTAAGCTCATGAGGCATTTATAAGTTATATTCTTCAAGAATCAATGGGTCCAGTATATATCATTCATTTATAAGTCCAAAAATGGATTTAGCAGCTAAGGATTCTAGCTTAAAGTAAACCATTTCTGCCAAGCAGACCTGTTCTTACATGGCATTCGACAATATTGTGTGAACATGTAACAACAAGAAACTGCTGAACTGTTTTAGGAAAAAATGATTTATTTGCTTATTTACAAGAATGGTTTGGACATTTGATCAAAATAAGGAACTTTGGTTGGGAAGAGGGAAAGATTGGGAGTGGTCAAGGTTTCAGTTTCTGGGGACGCTCGGAACATTGGCTGGGTTTGACCTTGTGTCCGTCCATGTCTAAGAGTTCTACAATCCAGAGCAGACAATGAGCGAGGAGAAACAGGGTGGGAAGAAAGGTCACACAGTGGGTCACTGATGGATGGAAATCTGGGTCACTTTCTGCCCTTGTGAGAGCAAGTAGGCACAGTTGTGTATCAAGACGGGGCCTGTATGCAGTTCCAAGGGAGATGGGGAGAGGATGGGAGGCTGCTTTTCAGCCTTGCCTGCCCCAAGGACCCCCATGTTTGCGACGGCAGGATCCCAGCAGAGTCTCCAGAGCCATCTTCACAAATGCCTGGAAATTATTGCTTCTCTCCCTTCGGCTGTCCTGCGAGGGGACGGAACACAGAAATAGACAGGGGCCATGCTTCTCACATAACAATGGGTAGTGATAGCCAACTGTAATTCATTTGGTCCAGCTCTCTCCAATCATTTTGAGAGCAAGGACTGGATTGAGTTCATTTAAACTTAGAAAATGAAACCTTGTACATGAGGCTGTTAAAAAGACCATGATCCTCCTACCCTCGGTCCTAGATTAGTCTAATGCTTACCTCCTTGCTTTTTGTTATCATCTCCTTTCTGATCAGCTTTCTTCGGTTGCTCCTTAGGACTCTGAGGTTGCTGTGGAGATTAAATGGGGGGAAATTCAATTTAGAGAAACTCAAACTTGAATGTTTAACTTACAATGAATGAGGACTGTGTACTGGTTTCTTGTTCTTACCTTGGTAGCTGATTTCTTGTCAGATTTGTTACCTGCAAATGATGAAAGAATGTTGATATATTAGTCTTTAGAGTAACTGTCCCCTTCATGATGATCCAGGTAAGAAGAGGGTGCATTTTCTTTTCAATTTTGCAATAACGTTCATATAATCAAGTCAATTGATGACTGTAGGGGAGACTTAGGGAATTTAACACTTTTTATCTTTTACTTTATTACTGAGTTCAATTTATCTAGATGGATAGTCCCAAATTCATCATTTAGCTTGAATAGAATAAAACACAAATATAGCACTGGCCTAAATTCACTACATTACACACTGCCTTGAGAAAAGCCTTTATATATAATAATTGATTTTCTATAAAATAATAATAATATGCTATAGCCTAATACAAATATATAGGCTACATGAAAGCATAAAAACTACTTTAGAAATACCTTTTGTTCCGGGCATTTTGGATGTGGTCCAAAGTCTGTGTGTTATTTAGAAAACTCAGTGCTTATGTGGCGTCCAGATCGCTCATTTATGGCTCCAGCACCTGAGTGCTCCCTTCGCCGGGGCCCCTTCGGGAAAGAGCGCAGGGAAAATGCAAAGAGCCCCGTCAGCCGCTCGAGAGGCACACTGTCCTGCCGGCCTTTGCTGAGCTCAGGTGAAACGTCTGAGCGCGCGACCCAAACTCATAATCCCACCATTGTATGGACGATGAGCTGTGCCATTGTCCTCAAATTCAACAACAAATGGCTTTGTCCTAGGATATTATTTTAGGCATACTGGCCTACATAGAGATAATAGTATGTATGTGTATTATTTATGTTTCTGCTTTTGAAGCACTTTTAGATTGTTATGAAAAGCGCTGAAGTCGAATAAAAAGCAACCAGATAAATTACTTTGTGTAGAGGTGCTGACTAACGGTGAATAAACTGTAAGCTATCAAAATAAATAAAGAGAGTCCACATTCTATATATAAACTCCCAGTAATATATTGGGTAAACCACCAATGTTTCGGCATCACTGCCTTCTTCAGTGTAGTGTCATGAATGCTTAAACCAGGTTATATAGACAAACAGTGCTATTAGTGCCACCAATGTCAATAGTGAGGGTTGTGCCATAATTATTAAGTTGATGAGAATTAATTGAGGGAAACTTAAAAGACAATAGTTTACAGCATGTTGAGTACACTAGGCTAGTATTATCATATGGCAACATAATTTGATATGTGACATCATATTAGCATCAACATACATACATTTAATTGTTTCCAATTACATTAACATTTTTGGTTCCATGTAATATTTTGGTTCAACCATAATGCATAATAAATATCATCAAAAAGGGGGACATTGGTTGTAAACTGATAAACTGTAGAAAGAATATATTCATTTATCAGACTTATTGATTAAAAAAAGGAGAATTGTTCATAAGAAGGGCCTGAGATCAAAGTCAATATTCAGACCACTAGAGGTCAATGTTTTTTTTTTATCCAGTAGGCCTCCCTCTGTAGTAATAGGATCTCGATGTTACCTCCTCTCCTTGGTAGAGTAACATGCTCAATACCTGTGTATTTGAGGGAGGAGATGGCTAGCTTCAACAAAGTGAGCTGCTACGGAATAGTCTGTGTTCTTACATCTGATTGAGCTGCGGTGTTCAGCTATGTGTTGTTTAATTGTCTTTTTGTTTGTCCCACGTAGGATTTTCCACATGAACAGGTTATGAGATAGATTACTCACTTTGTCTTGCATGAGCTGATACTCCTAACAGGGAGTTTTTTTTTTTTTTTACCTGTATGTGGGTGTCTGAAGAAGGATGTTTTTATAGTGCTATTGCACTGTGCACATGAGCCACATTTGTAATTCCCATTTGGAATGGGTGTCAAGCACAGGAGGTTGGTGGCACCTTAATTTGTGAGGACGGGCTCGTGGTAATGGGTGGAGCAGAATTGGTGGAAGGGTATCAAATACATTAAACACATGGTTTCCATGGTTTCCACGTGTTTGATGTCATTCAATTTGCTCAATTCCAGACGTTATTATGAGCCGTCCTCCCCTCAGCAGCCTCCACTGGTGTAGAGTGTCTGAGTGGGCAGGTCAGATCTCACTAAGCTATCCCCAATATTGTTTTTCTTTGGAATATTCACAGAGGAAATGGACGAGTTCATTTAGGGCACGGGGAAGACAATTAGGGAGAAAACTCTCTTCAGATGGTGGTGCGAATGAGAGGCCATACAGGCTGGTACTCAGGGTACCAATGTGTGTTGCGGTCAAGGTCTCCACCTAGTGATGAAATACAGAAGTGGAACCAGGAAAACTGGGCAAGCTTTTTAGTAGACGTAATTGATATACAACCATTACTATATAATACATGTTGAATATGTTGGGTATTGGAAAATAAACAACAGAGCTAAGCAAAACTTGGAATAACAACAAAAAAACACAAAACGCTTAGGCATTTCTTTGTTAAATGCCCTAATTGCCATGATTTCCTGGTTTATTAAAGACTGTACGAACTCTGCGTACAAACATTTTGGCGTACAGACGTATTATTTGATTTGTAAATCATATTGATTGCGTTTAAACAATCCTGCGTCAGCCACATGTTTTACAAGTCAGCGTAGCTGCGCACGTGGGCAGGATCAATGGTGCCACAATTTGACACTGACAGCGAAACGCTAAGGAAGGAAGGTGAGCCATCTGTGATGTTTTCTTTATATGTTGACCGTCATTTTTATGGTAAAGGATGTAGTTTAAACTGCTTTTGAAGAAATAAACAAAATCAGTCTGCTAAGTGGCATTTGAGGACAGGGGCGTCCAGTTATTGATCAGACATGGCTAGCAAGCAACTGTAGCTAGCCCAATATTTGACTAAAGGAGCCGAACATTAACTTACATGGCAAATTGGCTTTGGAAGCTAAAACAACCAAATTCATTATCTAAACGTGAATTGATTCTCAATTGCGGTACGGTTCTAGAAACATAACCCTGTACTTTCATATCACATCAAAATAAGTTCACAAATCCAAAAGACACACTTCCTGTACAGTGTTTTAACGCAGTGACGGATTTTTTTGTGGTGTCTGTCTTCCCTTTACACACAGGTGTTCTGAGACCTAGATAACTAATTAGCACAGGTAGTCCACTCTGTCTTTCATCTTTACAAGCACTCAAACATGGAAATATGGCCATGTGGGAACCCTAACCCTATAAAGGTGTGTATCAATTTAACCTTTTGTTTTTTGAAAATCATTTCTTGCTGATATGAAAGATAAGGTCCTTATGCTTCAAAAACTTAAGGCAAGCAATGCATGTTAATGTTCAGACCAATCGTTGTGGCTCTAGTCTTAACAAAACTTCCCCCTACAGAAGACCCCTTCTTCAATGACTTACACTACATGACCAAAAGTGTGGACACCTGCTCGTCGATTATCTCATTCCAAAATCATGGGCATTAATATGGAGTTGGTCCCCCTTTTCTGCTATAACAGCCTCCCCTCTTCAGGGAAGGCTTTCCACTATATGTTTGAATATTGCTGCGGGGACTTGCTTCCATTCAGCCACAAGAGTATTAGTGAGGCACTAATGTTTGGCGATATACCTGGCTCACAGTCAGCGTTCCAATTCATCCCAAAGGTGTTTGAGGTCAGGGCTCTGTGCAGGCCAGTCAAGTTATTCCACACCGATCTCTACAAACCATTTCTGTATGGACCTCACTTTGTGTATTGGGGCATTATCATGCTGAAACAGGAAAGGGCCTTCCCTAAACTGTTGCCACAAAGTTGGAAGCACAGAATTGTCTAGATCTAGAATGTAATTATATGCTGTAGCGTTAAGATGTCCCTTCTCTGCAACTAAGGGGCCTAGGCCAAACCCTGAAAAACAGCCCCAGACCATGACGCCTTCTACACCAAACTTTACAGTTGGCACTATGCATTGGGGCAGGTAGCATTCTCCAAGCATCCATCAAGTCCAGACTTGTCTTATGGACTGTCAGATGGTAAAGAGTGATTCATCACTCCAGCGACTACGTTTCCAATGCCACCACTTGGCATTGCGCATGGTGATCTTAGGCTTTTGTGCAGCTGCTCGGCCATGGAAACCCATTTCATAAAGCTCCCGATGAACAGTTCTTGTGCTGACGTTGCTTCCAGAGGCAGTTTGGAACTCAGTAGTGAGTGTTGCAACAGAGGGCAGACATTTTTACACGCTTCAGCACTCGGCGTTCCCGTTCTGTTAGTTTGTGTGGCCTACCACTTTGCGTCTGATCCGTTGTTGCTCCGAGACGTTTCCACTTCACAATAACAGCACTTACAACTGACCAGGGCAGCTCTAGCAGGGAATAAATTTGATGTACTGACTTGTTGGAAAGGTGGCATCCTATGGCGGTGCCACGTTGAAAGTCACTGACATCTTCAGTAAGGCCATTCTACTTCCAATGTTTGTCTATGGAGATTGCAAGGCTGTGTGCTCGATTTTATACACCTGTCAGCAATGGGTGTGTCTGAAATAGCCGAATCCACTAATTTGAAGGGGTGTTCACATACTTTTGTATATGTAATGGAACTGAGTCATGATCAAGGGCTAGCATAGCTGTTTTCACATAGTATAAGCACTTTGAAGCCGACGTTCGTGAGCAGTCATAGACTAACCGGGTCGATTAGCAAGCTACTTTTGTGGCATCTGCATAAAACATTTCGGCCCTGTTTCTTTTGTCATTGATATTCTGTGACTAGCAATGTAGCTGTCGTTATAATAGGGCAACCCTTTAATGTCAAGAAGTCAATCGCTGGATCGTGTCTGTTTCTACCTGTCCTGTTATGACAGAGTAGCTACCATCTGGAACACAAATGACATTACACTGTGCCCAATGCTGGCTTTCTTTGCCTCTGTAGCTAGATCCCGTGATTAATGCCGCTGTAGCTAGATCCCGTGATTAATGCCGCTGTAGCTAGATCCCATGATTAATGCCCCTGCAGCTAGATCCCGGGATCAATGCCGCTGCAGCTAGATCCCGGGATCAATGCCGCTGCAGCGAGATCCCGGGATCAATGCCGCTGCAGCGAGATCCCGGGATCAATGCCGCTGCAGCTAGATCCCGGGATCAATGCCGCTGCAGCTAGATCCCGGGATCAATGCCGCTGCAGCTAGATCCCGGGATCAATGCCGCTGCAGCTAGATCCTGTGATCAATGTCGCTGCAGCTAGATCCCGTGATCAATGCCGCTGCAGCTAGATCCCGTGATCAATGCCGCTGCAGCTAGATCCCGTGATCAATGCCGCTGCAGCTAGATCCCGTGATCAATGCCGCTGCAGCTAGATCCCGTGATCAATGCCGCTGCAGCTAGATCCCGTGATCAATGCCGCTGCAGCTAGATCCCGTGATCAATGCCGCTGCAGCTAGATCCTGTGATCAATGCCGCTGCAGCTAGATCCCGTGATCAATGCCGCTGTAGCTAGATCCCGTGATCAATGCCGCTGCAGCTAGATCCCGTGATCAATGCCGCTGCAGCTAGATCCCGTGATCAATGCCGCTGCAGCTAGATCCCGTGATCAATGCCGCTGTAGCTAGATCCCGTGATCAATGTCGCTGTAGCTGGCAGTGTTCTGTACCACTCACTCTGGAGGCTAAATTGAATTAGCCTTCATGTAGCTTACTCCCCTACCATTCTCTAATTAGCTGTGCTGTTTGTGTTAATAGGGATCTGATATCTGCCCTGGCCGTGGCGTCCTCTCTACCTTGAATGTTTGTGGAATGGCTGCAGTTTGGCAGCAGGTGTTGGCAGTGGATGCAAGGTAGGTCTCTAATTTAAAGAACTGGTGGCACAACATGACCTCAGAGTACTGATACAAACAAGTCTACTGATACAAATCTGGCATGGATTGCTGTCTAGGGATAGCCTGGTTAAACTAGACTGACCGCTGCTGAAACAATGGTGAGCGCAGTCGTTAGTATGGTTAAACCAGGCTAGCCAAGGGCCTTGATTGTAGTAAAACTGCTGTCAGCATGTTTGTATTAGTGAATAGTACACCTATTACTTATACATCAGTCCTCAGTTCAAGCAAAATGATCTAAAGGTACAAAGTGAGAAATTACCATTCAAAGATCCTACTGTTGCTAATAACTGTTGTCTGTCTCTCTCCCTCACTACCCCTTCCTGTGATCCCTTCACAGATACAATGCTTACCGCACACCTACGTTCCCACAGTTCCGCACGCAATACATCCGCCGGCGCAGCCAGCTGCTCAGGGAGAACGCCAAGTGTGGCTTTGAGCCGGGGCTGCGCAGGCGTTACGTGAGGCTGCGCAGCCAGCTGCTGGGCCTGCGCTACGGACCCCTGTCTGAGCAGAGCAGCTTCAGGGCCAGCAGTGTGCGCAGCTCCCGCACCACACTGGACCGCATGGAGGTTAGACTGAGACAAGGGCAGAGTGAGCGCGAGGCAGACAGAAAGAGAGTACTGTCAATAAGCAGCTTGAACAGTCAAGATTAGACTGAGATGAGATGCCGACAAGGTAAATTGAGATGGAGGGAGAAAGACAAACGTAGGCAGTTTGGTGATGTAGGCAGGTTGAGAAGATGATTGTTTTTATATGGCCTGTAAGTCTCTCACTGCATGCACTTGCACTCACTCCATTAGGTCTGCTTGCTCTTTCTCCCACCCTCTTTCTTGACAGGACTTTGAGGAGGACCCCCGTGCTCAGGGGGCTCGTGGTCACCGTCGATCGGTGAGCAGAGGCTCCTACCAGTTACAGGCCCAGATGAACAGGGCAGTCTACGATGAGCGGTAACCCCAGCCACTCCTTACTGACCCCATTCATCCTTTAGTCTCTTTTCTTTTTAAACACTTCTTTATAAGCACAGCATTTCATTGAGTGATGGTCAAATGTGTAATAAGTGATTCTTCCTGATTGGAAATGTTGGTTTGTTTGTGCCTACAGGCCCTCAGGTGCCTTGGTGCCAACCTCTGTGGCAGAGGCTAGCCGTGCCATGGCCGGGGACACCACTCTGAGCGAGAACTATGCTTTTGCTGGCATGCACCACATATTTGACCAACACGTGGACGCTGCAGGTGAGTGGAAATGGCAGTATGTAATGGAAAGATATCATTTTTTTTAAACCTTTTTTTAACTAGGCAAGTCAGTTAAGAACAAATTCTTATTTATAATGACGGCCTAGGAACAGTGGGTTAACTGCCTGTTCAGGGGCAGAACGACAGATTTGTACCTTGTCAGCTCGGGGGTTTGAACTTGCAACCTTGAATGTTTGTGGAATGGCTGCAGTTTGGCAGTCCAACGCTCTAACCACTAGGCTACCCTGCCGCTCAATGCAAGTACCGACATATTTCTGTGTCTTATTCTCATGTTTTGTTGGGTTCCTTCTTCTCCTCTAGTTCCACGGCTGCAGTTTGCTAACGATGACAAGCACCTCCTAGCCTGCTGCTCATTGGACAGCACCCTGTCCATCATGACCCTGTTCTCGTCCCCGCCCAGTGTGAAGGTGATCCTGAAGGGTCACGCAGGTCCCGTCACCGACTTCGCTTGGTCCCTTAGCAACGACGTCATCGTGTCGACGTCAAAGGATGGGACGCTGCGTATTTGGAACACGGGGGACGGGAGGTGTATCCGTGAGGTCAGAGACCCTGAAGCCAGCGAACTGCTCTGCTGCACCTTCCAGCCCATGAACAACAACCTCACAGTAGTGAGTCATAGTAAAAGCGTTGTCTCTACAATGGTCAAACTGTCTTCCTTACGGCTTCCCTGACCTTTACCAATGCTCCCCCTGACCCCATGACCTCTTCCGTTCTCCAGGTGGGGAACAGTAAGCACCTCCTGCAGGTGGTAAACATCTCCACAGGGAAGAAGGTGAAGGGAGGTTCTAGTAAGCTGACAGGACGGGTGCTGTCTATGTCCTTTGATGCCCCTGGGAGGATCCTGTGGGCCGGGGATGACAGGGGCAGCATATTCTCCTTCCTGTTTGACATGGCCACAGGTAGACTGAGGAAAAACCTCCCTGCTTTTTATGAATAATTAGTATGAATTAATTTTATTTATAAAGCGCTTTATCAAAAACCCAAAGTACTAGGCCACAAGCATAGGAAAGTGTTGTGTGTGTCTAACAACTCTGAATTTCAACCCACAGGGAAGCTGACCAAAGCCAAGCGGCTGGTGGTGAGTGAGGGCAGTTCCATCTGCAGCATCTCTGCCCGCTCCTGGATCAGCAGAGAGGCCCGAGACCCATCCCTGCTTATCAATGCCTGTGTCAACAAACTGCTACTCTACAGGTCTCACACACACAGAGAGAGGCTCAATTAGTTATAATACAAACACTTAAAAATTAATGTAACTGTCGTAGTTTCATTAACTGCTGCATTTTGCATTGGAACGTGTATGTAATATCAGTGATACGTACTTGTATGCTATCGCATAAACAAGGAAGGCGTGATCCACTCTGTGCACTGCATGCAGAGTTTGACTGGTTCTGTGACCGTCTCATCTTTACAGGGTGGTGGATAATGAAGGTACTCTGCAGCTGAAGACGAGCTTCCCCATCAAACACGGCTCCCAGCCCCTCCACAGCATCTTCTGCCCTCTCATGTCGTTCAGACAGGGTGCCTGTGTTGGTATGAGCCTCACTCACACTGCCTTACTCTCTGGTATAGATATTAGAGACAAAAGTGCGCCACACTTGGGGACATCAATTGTGTACTGGTTGTCAGTACATCAACTCAGTGAAGCCAAAGATGAAAACATTCATAGGTCATAACATTCAGTTATAACATAGTTATAGCATAGGACCGTTCACACCAGTATTCTCTCTCACTTGTCCCTCTTTGTTTCTCTTTTTCCTCCCCATTTTCTCCTAACCTTTAATTACAGTGACTGGCAGTGAGGACGCCTGTGTCTACTTCTTCGATGTGGAGCGCAACACTAAGGCCATAGTCAACAAGCTGCAGGGTCACGGTGGCCCAGTGCTGGACGTCAGCTTCAACTGTGACGAGAGTTTACTGGCCTCTGCTGATTCCACAGGCATGGTCATCATCTGGAGGCGGGAGCAGAAGTGATCAACCAATCACATACTCTACTGTCCAACCATAAGCCAATGTAACTTTACTTCTAGAATGTTAAACACAGTACAAAATTAAATGAACACTGACAATGTGCAATGAGGTCGTCAAGGAATATCTGTGTTGTCTAGGTTTTAGTGGAGTTTTTAGGTTTTCAACGTAGAAAAGAGAGCCCTGCTTCTCACTGAAGGACCTGAGAGGCTTGCACGAGTCAAGATTAGGACACCTTAGTATAGAGCAGTAATGAAGCAGAATAAGGAAATATCCTAATTGACAGCTTTATTTATTCCTAATAAGTTCTGCATTTGCCTTCAAGCATTTCCCATGTTTATTGTTTGACTCTGATGTGTCAATAACCCATCCTAGAAATCAGTATTGACAATTCAGAATAACTACTGCATCAATAAAGACTGTTCGAAATGATGAGACCTCAAAACATTTTGTGAGCGTTTTGTATTTGCATTAGCCTGTGTTTGTCATTGAAGTCTTGCTGGTTGCAAATTACTATAATATATTTATGATATGCACATACTGAATAAAATAACCACTGTACATCACACAGAGAGCTGCTTGTTTGGTTGAATTGCTAGTGTTTATTACAATGTAGCCATGTGTAAAATGTGTTTGTTTTCCACGCTTGAGCTACAGTAGAAGTCTATTGGTCATTTGGGCTTTCAATCTAAAATCGGATCCACCCAACCATTGGCTAGCGAGAGCTCCTTGGATTTTGTCGATGAAGTAAAGATGGAAGAATATTTAAAAGGTAAGCTCCCAAATTCTAAATAAAAAGTTGGATTTGGTTGACTTTTCGTCTGCAACAACTGTGCTGTGATAAGCACCCATTTTTAAATACATTTCATTAAGTTGATTAGCAAAATGGTGATGCAACACAGTTTATGATATATTTGAAATTAGCCTAGCTAACTTGTTAGCTGTACCTTGTTTGATTTTCATTAAACAGTAATGTAATTGCTCAAATATACTTAAGTATTAAAAGTAAAATTAAATATAATTTCAAATGTGTTATATTAAGCAAACCAGACAGCACGATATTAATATATATATATATATATATATATATACACTGCTCAAAAAAATAAAGGGAACACTAAAATAACACATCGTAGATCTGAATGAATGAAATATTCTTATTAAATACTTTTTTCTTTACATAGTTGAATGTGCTGACAACAAAATCTCACAAATTATCAATGGAAATCAAATATATCAACCCATGGAGGTCTGGATTTGGAGTCACACTCAAAATTAAAGTGGAAAACCACACTACAGGCTGATCCAACTTTGATGTAATGTCCTTAAAACAAGTCAAAATGAGGCTCAGTAGTGTGTGTGGCCTCCACGTGCCTGTATGACCTCCCTACAACGCCTGGGCATGCTCCTGATGAGGTGGTGGATGGTCTCCTGAGGGATCTCCTCCCAGACCTGGACTAAAGCATCTGCCAACTCCTGGACAGTCTGGTGCAACGTGGCGTTGGTGGATGGAGCGAGACATGATGTCCCAGATGTGCTCAATTGGATTCAGGTCTGGGGAACGGGCGGGCCAGTCCATAGCATCAATGCCTTCCTCTTGCAGGAACTGCTGACACACTCCAGCCACATGAGGTCTAGCATTGTCTTGCATTAGGAGGAGCCCAGGGCCAACCGCACCAGCATATGGTGATGTTCTGGCCTGTCTCCTGGTCACACCTCCATGCTCTAGACACTACACTGACAGACACAGCAAACCTTCTTGCCACAGCTTGCATTGATGTGCCATCCTGGATGAGCTGCACTACCTGAGCCACTTGTGTGGGTTGTAGACTCTCATGCTACCACTAGAGTGAAAGCACCGCCAGCATTCAAAAGTGACCAAAACATCAGCCAGGAAGCATAGGAACTGAGAAGTGGTCTGTGGTCCCCACCTGGAGAACCACTCCTTTATTGGGGGTGTCTTGCTAATTTCCTATAATTTCCACCTGTTGTCTATTCCATTTGCACAACAGCATGTGAAATTTATTGTCAATCAGTGTTGCTTCCTAAGTGGACAGTTTGATTTCACAGAAGTGTGATTGACTTGGAGTTACATTGTGTTGTTTAAGTGTTCCCTTTATTTTTTTGAGCAGTGTGTATATATATATATATATATATATATATATATATATATATATATATATATATATTACACACGGATAGCCAAGGAGCACACTCCCAACACTCAGACATAATTCACAAACAAACCATTTGTGTTTAGTGAGTCTGCAAAATCAGAGGCAGTAGGGATGACCAGGGATGTTCTCTTGATACGTGTGTGAATTTGACAATTTTCCTGACCTGCTAATCATTCAAAATGTAACAAGTACTTTTGGGTATCAGGGAAAATGTATGGAGTAAAAAGTATATTATTTTCTTTGGGAATGTAGTAGAGTAAAAAAAAAAATATATATATATATATATATATATATATATAAATAGAGTAAAGTACATTTACCTCAAAAAACGACTTAAGTAGTACTTTAAAGTATTTTTAGTTAAATACTTTACACCACTACTAGCTATGCTATGGTTTGATTTTGGTAGTTGGAGATTATATTGATCCAGCTTTAATTGATGTAATTTACAGTGCTGGTAATGTCTGACTGCCACTGAAAGCATCCATCTATAATTGAGCGAGAACTGCTTCCCTGTTCCAACCTCCCAGGCCTGTATATGTTTATATGTCTTCCAGAGGGGTTGGGATAAATAGAAGTCACATTTCCGTTGGACCTTGTGTACAATTGGCCAAATAAAGTGATCTTAGAAGATGTCTACTTTGTCATAGGGGCACCAGAGTTCAGTCTGACTCCTTGTCAGCGGCTGTTTTTTTTCCTAGGAGAGGGAGTTCTACCTGGTTAAATGGAAAGTTTACCCAGATCACATGAACACCTGGGTGCCGAGAAAAAAACCTGCGGTGTGTGGAGCTCCTACGTCAGTTCTGGGACGATGTCTTCCTGGAGCTGCAGAGACAGAAAAAGACTGTGGTCCCCGACCGGTTTGAACCAGAGCTCTCCTCTTACCCGGAGCACAGAGCCAGGCATAGGCAGACCCTGCAGAGGTGGGAGGCCCAGATCAACAGTGTTGGAGGCCTCACCAAACGCATCCTGGTCCTCAACCGTGTGGACCTGGAGGGCCCTCCAAAGAACTTTACCTACATCAACGGATACAAGGTGTGCAAGGACTCGTGTTTCACCAGTACTTTGTATCCACAACATGTTTCAACTGTAGGGATGCTGCCCTCTTTATCACACAGTCTAGTATGTAGCAATACAGTACAAATATAAATATGTAGAATGTAATCAAAGATTTTCTCTCCTAAGTGGGTTGAGGGCATTTCGGTGGCAGTGGGGTGCGAGTGCACCAGCTGTTTGGAGAACCCTGTGGGCGGTTGCTGCCCAGGGGTATCGGGCCATGGCTTTTCCTACGACGAGTATGGGCAGGTGAAGGTTAAGCCTGGGGAGCCCATCTATGAGTGCAACCAGACTGTCCCAACAGAGTGGTACAGAAAGGGATCCAGCATACCCTCTGCATCTTCAAAACAGACAACGGGCGTGGGTGGGGCGTACGCACCTCTGAGCATATCAAAAGGCATTCCTTCATCATGGAGTATGTCGGAGAGGTAAGAAAAACAACTTGGATTATAGAGATTATTTGGTGCACAGTTTATAATATCACTGGCAGCTGTCACAGTTGACAATCAAACAACATACTACTAGTGGTTTTCATTATCTCATGCAGCACTGTGTGTATCCTGGCTGTATTACACTGCATGGTTGTTCTCTGTTGTGATTGGCTGTGTTGTGTTCCATCTAGATCATCACTACAGAGGAGGCAGAGAGGCGGGGTCAGGTCTATGACAGACAGGGAGCAACGTACCTATTTGACCTGGACTATGTTGAGGATGAGTACACTGTTGACGCTGCTCGCTACGGAAACCTCTCTCACATTAATGAATATGTCTGAATAGAGCTGGTGATAAGGTTAATGTAAGATTCAGAATACATTTAGGTTGTAGATATGTGATATCTTTAAACGGGTTGCTTTGGGCTTCCCGAGTGGCGCAGCAGTCTAAGGCACTGCATCGCAGTGTTAGATGCGTTACTACAGACCCGGGTTTATTCCCGGGCTGTGCCACAACCGTCCATGGCCGGGAGTCCCATAGGGCAGTGCACAATTAGCCCAGCGTCGTCCTGGTTAGGGAGGGGTTTGGCCGGGTGGCTTACTTGTCTCATCACGCTCTAGTGACTCCTTGTGGCGGACCGGGCGCCTGCAGGCTGACCCCGGTCGCTAGTTGAACGGTGTTTCCTCCGACACATTGGTGCGGCTGGCTTCCGGGTTAAGCTGGCGGGTGTTAAGGAGTGAGGTTAGGCATGTTTCGGAGGACGCCTGACTCCACATTCGCCTCTCCCGAGCCCATTGGGGAGTTGCAGCGATAAGACAAGATCGAAATTGGGGAGAGGGGGGGTTGATTCAATAGATGTGGAGAGAACTAAGATGGACTCCAATTTCAGTATGACTGAATCACCTAAAAAGGCCCACATGTCTGGATCACCTAAAAAGGCCCACATGTCTGGATCACCTAAAAAGGCCCACATGTCTGGATCACCTAAAAAGACCCACATGTCTGTATCACCTAAAAAGTCCCACATGTCTGGATCACCTAAAAAGGCCCACATGTCTGGATCACCTAAAAAGACCCACATGTCTGGATCACCTAAAAAGGCCAACATGTCTGTATCACCTAAAAAGGCCCACATGTCTGTATCACCTAAAAAGGCCCACATGTCTGTATCACCTAAAAAGGCCCACATGTCTGTATCACCTAAAAAGGCCCACATGTCTGTATCACCTAAAAAGCGTGTGCGCATGGAGTGCAAGTGCGAGAAGGACAATTGCAAGGGGTACTTGTTTTAGGGGCGCGACAAAGACTAACAATAAACTTGATTTTGTTCCAGTAGTGCCATCGTGACAATTAAACTTTATTTCTGGCATTTTAAATGGACAATGTAAATATTTGGTGTGTTTTAATATTCAACCCTATTTCATCAAACACAGGTTTGTAACCTGTTTGCAGTTTTTCTTACAGTTATTTGGTTTTAATATACAACACTAGAATCAAATTGTGTGCCATATTTAAATAACATAAACACTGTCTACCATGAGTGTACAGAGCCTTGCAAAAGTATTCATCCCCCTTGGCGTTTTCCCTACTTTGTTGCATTACAACCTGTAATTTAAACGGATTTCTATTTTTATTTCATGTAATGGACAGACACAAAATAGTCTAAATTGGTGAAGTGAAATAGAAGGAATAATGGATGGCGCTAAATACAGGGAAATTCTTGAGGGAAACCCGTTTCAGTCTTCCAGAGATTTGAGACTGGGAAAGAAGTTCACCTTCCAGCAGGACAATGACACTAAACATACTGCTGAAGCAACACTTGAGTGGTTTAAAGGGGAAACTTTTAAATGTCTTGGAATGGCCTAGTCAAAGACCAGACCTCAATCCAATTGAGAATCTGTGGTAAGACTTAAAGATTGCTGTACACCAGCGGAACCCATCCAACTTGAAAGAGCTGGAGCAGTTTGGCTTGAAGAATGGGCAAAAATCCCAGTGGCTAGATGTGCCAAGCTTATAGAGACATATCCCAAGAGACATGCAGCTGTAATTGCTGCAAAAGGTGACTCTACAAAGTATTGACTTTGGGGGGTGAATAGTTATGCACTATTCTGTTATCTGTCTGTTTTCTTTAGTTCTATATCTTGTTTGTTTCACAATAAAAAAAAATCCCTACAGGATGTCATTCAGTGGCCAAAGCTACACTGTATATTGAGCATTACGAGGTCATCTTGGTCCCAATTTTTCTGTAAATAAAACATGCCTTTTTCTTATGAATGTACAACTGGCAAAATAAAATGAATATTGTATTATACCAACTGCATGTTGAGCTCAATTTGTGTTGTGTTTCTCAAATTGCTAAGAATATGGATCCCATAGCAACGTGACGTCAGCAGCCAGATCAAAATGCATCAAAAGTAGACTTTATTGGTGAGTTGGGGGAAAAAACAATCCCCTTAAATACTGTACAACAGGATATTTTAGAAAACAAAGCCATACCCCTTTAATATTTTTAAACCCCATTTCACTTCTCAGTTGGTTTTTCAATGTCAAACATTTGCAAACTTCAGTCTGGGAACCATAAAAAAATGTTGGAAAGCATGCTACTTTGTTGCTCTCTACCTTGAGAAAGTGTTGTCTTTGAACAAGGGAATGTTCCAACATATTTAAGTCAAATCATTGGCACTGAATTCCAAACATTACTCTTGTTTAAGTTAGTGAATGTCATTAGATTTGTATGATAATTTGGAATATAGAAGGCACAAACTTGTGCCCGGGTTATATTGGGTCCTATTGGGATTCTCTCCAATCTAGATGCATTATCCATATGCAGCTGATGATAACCTATGCTTTGCTTTTTTTTGGTGACCGTTGCAACCCCCTCCATTGAGCTAGAGAAAATCACTGTTAATAGTTTTGACATTTTCAGCCATATAAATGAGAATCTATGGATAATGTTAATGACCAAGTATTACTACAAACCTGCTTCTCATACTGCATGTACACACGATATGTACATTACATATGAAACAAAGTCATAATTCATTTGCAAAAATAGTAGCATCTGATAAACATTATCTTTACAAAAAAAAAAAGTCAGATAGCCATTTCAGTATAATACAAACAAAACACACCGATCCCACCACCATCACTCGATGCAGTAGAGCAGGGGTGTCAAACTAATTTTGCCCCAGGGGCCGCATTCGGTCTTCAACGAGGTACAGAGGGCCGCACTGAAAATTGTTTATATTTCCTCTGCGTCAAAATAGTCTATCCATATATTTTTTTTTTTTCCCGATGCTCCCTGACTGTCTAGCTTTCATTTCGGTGATAACTGGACCCAGTCAAGAAACCTTATGAATGTAGGCCCATTATAATTTCTACACAGTTTTGATATGGTTTTAGTCATTTTAAAGTATATTGAGTTTGTTTCCCCTCAAAAAATGTTTTTTCTAAAAATACATTGTACATTGGAATTGGATTGGACCCCCCCCCCCACGGGCCGTATGTTTGACACCCCTGCAGTAGTGCATCATGTGATGGTGAACACCAACAGCTCATGGCGGTGCAGCTGTTGGTGTTGTCTAGTCCTGCTGTAGGTGGGCAGGTGGGCCCTTAGCACTTTCCTCAAGTCCTCATTGAGTAGGAGGCAGATGATAGGGTTGACCCCTGCCTGGGCGAAGCTCATCCACACTGTGATGGAGAGGTACCTGTGTGGGATGGAGCAGGACTTGACAAACACCCTCCAGAAGCAGGCCATTATGTAGGGAGCCCAGAGCACCAAGAACAACAGGGTGACGATGTAAAACATCCTGCCCAGCCTCCTTTCCGTCCTCACCTCCTCCATGCCCATCAGACGCCGGTGCTGCTGGTTGTGCAAAGTCTGCCTGATCCCAAGCAGGGTGGGGGGCATTGGGCCCCGGCCGAAGCCTGCGATCCAGTTGGCTGCTGCCTGGCCCGTGGCTCCTGGTCCATGAAAGGTCCAGTTCTGGCTGATGGCCGGCACTAGCTGGACAGGCTTCATCTTGCGGTGCTTGTATTCAAACAGCAGGAGTTTGGCATAGAAACCGTGAGTGGCCAGGACCACGACGGCCAGCATGAGCATGAAGCCCAGAGTGTCATTGGTCTTAAGGTAGCGGTGCTCGAAAATGCACTGGTCCTCATCTTGAATGAACTTGTACGTCCCCACGTCAAAGACGGGTGGCGATGCCATGGCGATGGCCAGAGTCCACACCATGCAGATGATGGCAGCGCAGGTCCAGACTGTCATGCGCTTGGTATAAAAACGGTGATGGGCAATGGCCAGGTAGCGAGTCACAGCCACACAGAACAGCATGAAGGCAGCGTGAAAACAAAAGAGCACAGCCAGGAAAGCCACCACCTTGCAGCTGAAGGTGCTGTAGGTCCACGCGGAGCTGTTGTGGACAGACACTAGGACGAAGGGGAAGCAGGCGGCAGAGCGGACAACATCAGCCAGGCACAGGTCCAGCAGGAAGAAGTAGGGGGCCTTGTGGAGGGCCCGGTCTCGGAGGACCAGCAGAGACACCAGCAGGTTGCCCACCAGGCTAACACAGAGGATCAGGCCCAGGAACACCAGCTTGATGTAGGCGGACACAGCTGCAGCCGAGATTCCTTCACTGCTGCTGGTGCTGATGCTGCTGGCCCTCTGTGAAGCCAACACTGCCAGCAGGCTGCCTGGTCCATCAATGCCAAAGATCTGGGTCTGGTTAGACATGCCTCCAGCTCTGGGATTCTAGGGGCGGGGTGCTAGGGTGATTCTACCCCTTCTCTCTCTCTGACCGACGCCACTCTTCCGCCTCAGGCAGCCCTCCTCCCGTCCGTCCTGGTGGATGTCTCTGTCCCACTTACAGGGAGCTCTGAGGATCCTTTCAACATAACAGACTCATTTGTCCTTTCTCCATTACATTCAGCACCTGTGAACAACGAAACAGACAGACAAAATAAGACAGTGCATTAACACTCACTCCAGGAGGGCACATTTATCCATTTACCAGAGAGCAATGATCTGCATAACAGGCCGTCTTATATGTTTTTCAGACCGATTCAGATGCATAAAAACAACAAAGAAAATAAAAACATGGCTTCTCAGAAGCGTGTGTTGGGCAACAGTGAAGATATCTCCGCCTTACTGTCTTTCTATGGCTGGGATCAGATCAGCAGTTCTCCAGCATGCCAGCTCCTTGGCTCGCTCAGTAATTACCTTGCCCGTTGCTAAGATACAACAGCTCACATACTTTGTGCAAGTGTGGGTGTTTGAGTGCATGCATGGGGGTGTATAGGGGATGGAGCAGAGCAGAGCACAACCAAGCAGACCAAATAAGACAGACAGCATTAGCTTCCAACTAATTCACATTCTAAATGTGAAAATAGTGTTTGTGCCAAAAAAAAGTGTGATTAAATGGACACTGTAAATGGAAATTAAGTTATCATGATAGCTGAACAAAGGAGTTGGGAGGCAGATGCGGGTTTCTGAGCGTGTCTGAGAGTGAGTGATTCACCTGTTGACTTCAAAGAATATAAATTATTCCCTAATATTTGAATACACAGACCTCCCAGTGGAGGCCTTAACATAATAATAATATAACAAGGAAATGTCTACATAGCATGCAGGGAATTTTCTACACATTAGAATACCCTGACTCAAGCATGTTTCAACTTAATTGTAGAAGGAGCAGGTACTATAAAGAAATGTAACTAACTAGGCCGCGAGAATTCATTGTTGTGCCCAGCGAGGAAATATTCAGCACAATGGACAGCGCCACATCAGCGCGAACTAAAACAAAGGATTGATCGCAGATTTCAGCACCACTGTCACTGTACAGCGCCATGCCCAGGAAACTCATGATAACAACGCACCTGTTCTTGGGGCTGGGCCTGCATGGAGGCACTAAATACATTGAAGATTATTGCAATACTGCTCTCGTCACAATTAAGACTGTGTAGATGCATGTCATCTTAATCACAGGCATTGGCTACTAATGACTAGCTTTGATAAGAAACATATTTCTACATGAACACACATTTCATCACTGGATTGACTCTTGACATGTTTTAAGTAATGCCCTGTGTAAGTCCAGCATGGGAAAGAGATATAAGGTGCATCGTAATGTCACATTTAGATTATTTGCTTCATATACAGAAAAAAACTTACCTTCGATTTCTGGGATACAGTTTTGGAGAAGCTACAATGTTTCACACCGGAAGAAAATTAAGAAATGAAGCTACACGAAAGCTACCGTAATGAAAAATAATATAACTAAATAAAGTTCATGTTCATGACAGCCAAACTACAAAAAAATGATGTCTAAATCTGAAATGTCATAGACTACGAATTGCAAGACAGATCACTCTGGAGTCAGATGTTAACAGGATGTGTGATTTAGCCTTAAAATTATGTTTTAAGTGAGAAGTAGGCAGGTCTATTGTTGAAAAAGAAAGTAAATTATTGCCTACTTCACCCATATTTTCTTGTTTTTATTGCAAAAAATGTAGTGTGTAGTTCCAGTAGTTAGCTGCACCGCTACATGGCCAAAAAAATACTACTGAAACACTACCAAGATTTTTATTTAGTTCAACTACCACCAAGTTACTGCAAAATGTAGTTAAACTAGTTGAATTACATGTAGGCTTTAGTTCACTACTCCCCAACACTGCTAGGATATGTAAATATGCGGGAATCCTCCTTCATAAAAGCGTCACTGACATTGTATGAACATATTCTCCAGTCAATATTGAAACCACCACACTCAAGATAGGCTATGTCTGTCCTCTCTGAGCGATTACACAATTGGGTTGGGCCACAGGTAGCATAACGTTTACTGGGCCTCTTAAGCATAAGTTTCACACAGACACAGACCAAAGGATGTGTCAAATTTTCGTTTCCACAATTTCATGCCATTTGCACTATCATCGGGTAGGCTATTGTTGCGTCAGGTCCGAGGTAAATATAGTCTAAAGATAATTTAGGTGAGGTAACAGTAACAGCACGTAGGCTAACCTCTATAGCCTGCAATACAATCTTCCTCTACATCGTCAGATCCAAATCTTACATTTTCATACCCATAAACATAAATTGAAATATCGAGTTTCCCTCGACTAACGTCTTGACGCCCCTTGACGCATATCCACAGTCTTCAAAATAACCTCGATGAATCTCTATTTTCACGATGTAGAAGCAAACGCTGTGCATTTATTTACCCAGTAATTTGCAGCCAGTCTGTGTTGTTGTCCGGTGAAGGTCCACATTGCATGTGTCTGCCTGGCGGACGATGGGAGCGCATTTGATTTGTCATAGGCTATTGAAAATGACAAAAATGTACATTCATATCGCATGTCTAGTCGACAAACGTCAAAATAAAAACGTTTGGATGTTTAAATGAATGATTTTAAAGTAATCTCAATTAAATGGCTGCGTCTGCCTTCGTGGATGCTGTTCGCCTGTTCGCGGGGTTCATCAGTTCTATTCCACTCGGTACCCTTGCTCCTTTTACATAGCCTCGTTATTGTTATTTTATTGTGTTACTATTTCCTTTATATTTAGCAAATATCTTTCTTACTTTTAACTGTGCATTGTTGGGAATGGGCTCGTAAGTAAGCATTTCACGGTAAAGTCAACACCTGTTGTATTCGGCGAATGTGACCAATACATTTTGATTTTCATTTGATTTGAATCACCTATCAGAATCATAATAATCTTTATTTGCCAAGAAGCCACATTTGCATGTACCAGGAATTCCCTCTATATGTAAAAGGTCAAATGTCATGAATCGGAATGTCGGAATGGCAATGCAATGCAATGCACTGTGACCTTAAACAACCTGGTCTCTATTCTGTACTTAAAATAGAGACACACCATTTAGTACGATATGTTACATTTTGTATGGTATGTATTCATTTGTGATTACAATTCGTATGATATGTTAAGTATTGCAATTTGTACAATACCGTGAAACTTATATTAATAGCCTTGGCATTCATTTGCTTAAATCACTGAACACAACAGGTGCTTATTAAAGACAAGCTTCTGTTTGAGCCAGGCGGTCTATTTCCTATTTGAGGCAGGTGTCTGTACTCCCGAAGTTGTTGACTGTTGTTGTGCTTGCCAGTTAGCTAGCAGTTCTCAGCTTTTAGCAGCCAATGGCTAGCAGTTTCCTACTGACAATAAAAACAGATGATTGTCATCATTTTTTTGAGTCATTACTGAATTATTTAATGTAACAAATCCAACATTAAACCTTGAACAATTCATTTAGACCTGCCATTTATTTGAAACTGTTTTTTATTTGTTGAAATGTGTGCAGTTGCCTAGCTATTAAAATGGACACATGTAATTTAAGTTTTACGGTATGTTACGGATTGCAATTTGTAATATATGTTACGAATTTTCAATATGCACAATATGTTACCAATTTGCAAAACATATGTTACGAATTCCAATTTGTTGTTGCTAATGTTATCTAGGTGGCTAATGCTAACGTTAGCTAGCTGGCTAATGTTAGCTAGGCTAGGGGTTAGGGTTAGGTTATGAGTTAAGTTAAAGGGTTAAGGTTAGGTTTAGGGGAGGGTTAGCTAAAATGGTTAAGGTTAGGGTTAGCTAACATGCTAAGTAGTTGCAAAGTAGCTAAAAAGTAGTAAATTATATAAAGTGTGACATGATGATAAAATTTGTCTGTACTGAATAATACCTATGTAATTTGGCCCAACAGTAATTATAAAACACATGAATAAGAGTTGCTTTATTACAATTAAAATATCATAAAAATTAGATCCTTTATAGCTGCACAAAAATATTGTAAGTTAACAAGCATTATCCAAAGAATGTGTAGCTCTCTGAGTAGTTAACCACAACATTCGCTGGGGGGCAGATCTGTCCTGTTCTTTGTATTTTTCAGCTGTTAAATGAATTGCTATTTTGCAGAGGGGTCATAGCAGCAGGAAGTAGGGGTGCTGAGGGTACTGCAGCAAAAAAATAAAAAATACTAATATACATTAACAAAAATATATCTTATTTTTGGAAAAAATGTTTTTTTTCACAAATGTAGTGCAGTGGGCCTTTACTAGTATTATCAGAGGATATAGACATCTGTAGCATGGACAAAAAACATTTTTTCAGCAACTCTTAGGCAAAAATATGTTGTTATATAATTAAGAACAGAAAAACTAAGCACAATACAGTAATTGAGTACATTGAGACATCATGTGGTTTGTAATGATGTGATGTTGCTCAGATGGTAGAACGTGACACTTGCAAATCTAAGGTTGTGGGTTCAATTCACATGGGGGGGATCAGTACAAAAATGTATGCTCTCACTATTGTAAGTTGCTCTGGATAAGAGATATTACACAAAAAAGTTATGAATTTACCATTTCAGTTTTCACGAACAGTAGAATAAGTTGCATTTGCAAAGTATTTCAAGAAACTGAAAAACATACAGTACCAGTCAAACGTTTGGAAACACTTACTATTCAAGGGTTTTTCTTTATTGGTACTTTTTTTTACATTGTAAAATAAGACATCAAAACTATGAAATAACACATATGGAATCATGTAGTAACCAAAAAAGTGTTAAACAAATCAAAATGTATTTTATATTTGAGATTCTTCAAAGTAGCCACCCTTTGCGTTGATGACAGCTTTGCACACTCTTGGCATTCTCTCAACCAGCTTCATGAGGTAGTCATCTGGAATGCATTTCAATTAACAGGTGTGGCTTGTTAAAAGTTCATTTGTGGAATTTCTTTCCTTCTTAATGCGTTTGAGCCAATCAGTTGTGTTGTGACATGGTAGGGGTGGTATACAGAAGATAACCCTATTTGGTAAAATACCAAGTCCATATTATGTCAAGAACAGCTCAAATAAGCAAAGCCCTATTATTTCATAGTTTTGATGTCTCCACTATTATTCTACAATGTAAAAAAAATAAAAATTATTAAGAAAAACCCTGGAATGAGTAGGTGTGTCCAAGCTTTTGACTGGTACTGTCTATCAAACAGGTATTTTTATATTCCACAAGTATTATCAGATTAACTGTTTTGTACAGATAATTAATTATCAGACACAAGTTACAAATGCTGGTAAACACTAATATATTTAGTTTCCTTTTTTTTCATAAAAGTAGTGCACTGGGCCTTTATTTGTCCTATATTAGCAGACAAAAAAAACTTTTGTTGTTTCTCAGTAGCCACCTAGCAATTTTATGAATTTTACCTTTAGCTAGGTAGGTTCACATTCTCCCAACCTCAGCTAGGTACGGTACCTAGCCATTTCAGGCGAAAATCAAGTTAGATTAGCTTGTCTAACTATTTTAACTGGCATGCCTACCTACTGGCAAGGTTCCTAGACTTTAGAAAATGCTAAAATTGCTTTATTTATTGGGTTATGATACTATTTACCAGTGTTGCAGTTGTACTAGACTCCTAAAAATCAATTCAATATGCATAATTACAGAGGTATGTTTAGATAACTTTTTTTTTTTTTTATTTTTTTTTTTACATCGAATTGGGTGTAATTATTATGGCTCTAGATTGAAGGAAAACGCTGTTTCAGGTGTTTGAAAAATGCTACATTTTCCGACCACCAACCCTCCACGTACTTTATGCCCCCTCTAAAATAATGGGTGCATGACACCCCTGAGTACAGCTGGGATTATGTGTATGTCAGTATTTACAGTGCCTTCAGAAAGTGTTCACACAGCCACTTGACTTTTTGTTGCTGTAACGTGTACACTGGGAGTCAGGAAACAAGTACAGGGAGTGACTAAATAACACAAGGAACAAACAAACAAACAAGAAACACGGGTAGGGTACAGAAATGGAACCACTGAAACAGAAACAATAACACCCAGGGAAAGAACCAAAGGGAGTGACATATATAGGGAAGGTAATCAGGCAGGTGATGGAGTCCAGGTGAGTCTGAGGAGGCGCTGGTGCACGTACCGATAGTGACAGTTATGTGTAATAATGAGCAGCCTGGTGACCCCACGACAAGGCCGATGGCCACAGTCATGGGTCGGCTCAGCCTGGGGGGTTAGGGGCTTGGTGATCTGAGCCTCTGATGATCTGCTTGATAGACCTCCCAGTGTTTTTGAGGAAATCCGAAACTACGACGACAACTCATCCACCGTAGTAGCGTCGTCCTCATTTGAACTGCTAGTACCTTCTTGGGTCAGGGTCATCGACAGGGTTGCAAAGGGTCGGAAACTTTCAGGTACATTTTCAGAATTTTTCTGGACATTTTCCATGGGAAATTAAGCCTGGGAATTTTGCTTGCCTTTAACAGTGAACCTTTTGTGTGGGGTACACAAGGCAATTCTAGGTCTTGTGGAATATTTTGGTTAAACTATCCCCAATTCAATGGAATTGCAACCCTCTGCATGCACAGTGCATTCTTCCATCACACTTACAGCTGATTCTGAAGATCTTGCACACTAATGAGATGCTATTTAGCCCACACTACTACATTGTCTGAGCCAAGGACTACATGCTTTCTGGTAAGTTTTGATTACAATACTGGGTGGGGTGAATATTTTTTATGATTTTTTTTTGTAAACTAGTAAATAGCCTACAGCAAAGTGTGTTTAAATCATTTCTAACTTATCAATTTCTGCTAGTTAGTTTTTGATACCATGTGGGTATTAGCTTGCTTGAGCCTGCTAACAGTGTTAATTCACCTGTTTGCATACGTTTCATAAAAAAAAAAAAATCTTACAAAGTAGTTGTTTAAATCTAACTGCTTAACTATTTACCGGTACATGGAATTGTATTGGTTGTTTTTTTTACTCTTTTTTCCCCCCCTAATGTTTACAGGAAATGTGTGGAGATATTTCACTGCAGCTAATGTAGAATGAAAAGCTGTGTACATTTTCAAATACTGTGCCAAATCATGTGAAGAATGCAAGAATCATCTGGCCAAGTGCATCAAGTTCCCTCAGCGTTCACAACAAGCAACCTCTGACAGAAGACCCTCTACTTCTATTCGAGGTGAAAATGATGAATCAGACACCTTATCGATAGAAACAGCTCATGGTCCTCCTGGAATCATTAGTTTTTTTGACTCAATGGAGGAACGTAGTCAGAGAAATACTGATGAATGTCTTTCTCAAGCTGTGTATACAACTGGTTCACCTCTGATGCTCACAGGCAATGTGTATTGGAAGAGATTTCTGAATGTTCTTCGCCGAGCATACACCCCTCCAACCAGACATGCTTTATGTACTCATTTGCTGGATGCAGAGTTCAACAGAGTTCAAGTGAAGGTCAAGCAAATCATAGAGAAAGCAGACTATTGCAATCATCTCTGATGGGTGGTCGAATGTTCGTGGGCAAGGAACAATTAACCCTATCATCTCCGCCCCTCAACCAGTATTCTACAAGAGCACAGACAAGGGACAACAGACACACCGGTCTCTACATTGCAGATGAGCTGAAGGCAGTCATCAATGACCTTGCACCACAGAAGGTATTTGCACTGGTGACAGACAATGCTGCGAACATGAAGGCTGCTTGGTATGAACTGGCGGAATCCTACCCTCACATCACACCCATTGGCTGTGCTGCTCATGCATTGAATCAGCTCCCCAAGGACATCATGGCACTGAAAACAATGGATACTGTTGGGTGGTCCTTTGCATGTGGTGATGTAAGTTTCCTTTAACGATCAGTCTTCCAGATAAGACGACACAGACACCTTGGTATAAAACTCTTTAGTAGTAAAATGCAATTGCAGACAGAGATTCACATACAGAGTACCTCAGTGGTCTATGGAGACAATCCGATAGGAGACAATGCCATCCTGCCTGATGTTCAGACTCTGCTTGCAGATGTAAGATAAGAACTCCGTACTGCCCTGTCCACTTCACTGTTGCTCTAAGCACAGGAAATTGCAGTTCTGAAATAATAAAAAAAAAATGTGAAGGCTTCTGCCTGAAGCCCATACACGCCACAACGTACATGTTGGACCCCAAGTATGCTGGCAAGAGCATCCTGTCTGGTGCAGAGATCAACAAGGCCTATGGTGTCATCACTACCGTGTCTCGCCACCTTGGACTGGATGAGGGCAAGGTTCTTGGCAGTCTGGCGAAGTACACTTCCAAGCAAGGGCTTTGGGATGGAGATGCAATATGGCAGTCATGCCAACATATCTCATCAGCCACGTGGTGGAAGGGACTTTGTGGGTCTGAGGCTCTTTCCCTGTTGCCTCCATCCGCCAAATCCCACCAACATCAGCCTCCTCAGAGCGCAACTGGTCCTTGTTTGGAAACACACACCAAAGCATGCAACAGGCTGACCAATACAAGGGTTGAAAAATTGGTGGCAATCTGGGCAAATTTTAGGCTTTTTGAGCCTGACAACGAGCCATCCTCAACAAGGTTGGAAAGTGACAGTGATGAGGCCCCAGAGTCTGATGTTCAAGAGGTGGACATTGAGGAGGTCCAGGGAGGAGACATGGAAGCCTGAGAGGAAGACAACCAAAGCTTTAGTTTCTAGACTATAATTTTACAGATGTATGTTGAGAACGTTTTTGGGAGATGCGATGGATCATTAGATATTCCCTTTTGTTGTTCAGTGAAATCATCCCATGTGAGGAGTCAGCTAATTTAATTAAAGTTAAATTCTTAACTAAAGTATATATATTTTTCTATTGGAAGGATTTGATAATTTGCAATTATGTCTACTTATGATAAGGTCAAATGTTTGTTTGTCTCCAAATATGGTAAATATACCCAATGCAAAAAAACATCTATATTTAAATTGGTATTAATATTAATTCCCATATTTCCATTAGTTCACATATTCCCAAGGAAAGTTTCCACCTCTGAATATTCCCCAAAATGTGCAACCCTAGTCATGGATGAATCTGAGGTGTTGTCTGTGACTTCAAAAGATAGGTGGCCACTACACCGGGAAACTCTTCCCAATCTGCCTGGGAGCCACTACATCTGGTGTTGCGGGATGCACACTGATATAAAACACCTTCCAGCGAAGGCATGTTGGCTTGGATCTCTGTGTGAGGTGGCTCAGGTTCAATGTGTGGTTCTCTGATTCAGGGTGGAGGTTCCTCCGTCCTGCTCCTCCTCAGCCTCTAAGTGTTCAGCCATGCTGCTGTGGAGTGATGTTGGAGACAAGCTCAGAGGTGTGGGGGTACTTCTATATTTGGGCTCCTCCTGGGTCGTTGAGTTTCGCCATTTCACAGTCCAGTTCCGGTGAAGGTTCAGTTGTCAGTTGGTTGACTTGGGATGGTACAGGTATGGATAGCACTTCATTGATTTGTGCTGTGGAAGGCACATGAGGTTATTGTTCACCCAGGGATACAGTGGTACTGGACAGTGTTCCATCTGCTGATGGAAGGTTGGCTGGGAGAGGAGAAATGGGTCTGTCATTGGCAGTCTGTAGGAATAACAAAGAGAAATAAGTGACAGTGACAGGCTTTGAGGTAGCATGGTCCCAGATCTGTTTGGGCTGTACAGGCAACTCCTATGGTCATTGTTTGGTATGAAAATGACCATAGGAGTTGGCTATACAGCAGAAATAGATCTGGGACCAGAATGGCTTCGAGGTACAGGGACTAGTCAAAGTATGACGATGTATGCATTCACTACTGTATGTTGCTCTGGATAAGAATGTTTGCTAAATGATGCAAATGTAAATAATTCCTGTAACTGTTCTCAAAGTGAACGGCAGCGTGTCATTCCTAAATGGGTCAGGGTGAAATTTAAAACAGAGAATCTAGTATATTATAAAGATATGTACACAAGTTCAAAGATAACTGGTAAGAAATACTGATGAGTTATTCCACCGTTACATCGAAGTCGAGCTCTCGTTGAAGAATGACTGGGCTTCACCATCTCTGGCACCGGCGTAGTCAACGCTTCCTCTGCAAAATCAAAGATCAAAAGTCAATCACACTACCCATTATTCTAAATGTACACTTACTGTGTTTCATGTGCAATTGTATTCAAGTATATTGGATGTATTGGACTGGCCTGAGATGTAACTGTAGATTGAAACCGTGAATATAGCGAGAGTCAAAATAAGGATCTGAAAACATCTTACTCTTTTATGTTTCATCCTTTTACAACTATGTAAAAACTCTGATAGTCACATGCAGCAGTCCTGCTTTACCTTCATCCCTGGGAACTGCTCAAAGTAGTCCAAATCCTCCATACTGAAAGGAAAGACATTATACTGTCAATGGCACTGCAATGAAGACACTCACAATACTAGTTTAAAGATAAAGACCTTTAAATAAATTACACATTAATGGCACTAGAACGGCGACAAATGGTGCCCACAAACTGTTAGGGCCTACATAAAGCTGTCCCAACAGCAGAGCTTTCTTTACAGCACCATGGTGTCACGTTGTATAATGATCGGAGACAGGAGCAGGAATAAGAAAGTGTTTTTTTATTTTCTCCACCCAAACAAAAGTGTACGGTGTAAACCTCAAACACGGGCCGTGACCCCGTAAACCAATAACACGTAGCATGTAAGCCGATACGACAGCACAGGTACTCACAAGACCATGGTAACAGAGGGCACACATATACACATTCTAATCAGGGGGAATGGGAACCAGGTGTGTGTAATGAGACAAGACAGTCCAGTGTTGGTGGTAATGAGTCCCGTTCAGTGACACCTAGAAGACCGGTGACATAGACCTCTGGAGCTGGTGAAAGGAATGAGCAGCAGTACTGGGGGGATCCGTGACACATGGCATCGAAACTTTTCATTCAGCCCCATTTACTTTATTTTAAAAAACATAGCTGATATGGCTGTCTTGTTTAAACAAATGTGGTTTCTACTGACAATTGAGATGTACAAATTATGGCATAAGGGGAAGATGAGCGGATAAGATGCAATCCGTAATTTCGATTAAGACATCAATGAGCGAGCTAGGACGGACGTAGTCAATATAACTATTTGTTCAGCACTTTTGAAATGGACAGCGACAGAATCCAGAACATGGGCCGTTCTTACAGTATGCTCCCTGTACACCAAGTCAGAACCGTAGGATAAATAAGGGAGGCATATAAGCACACAATGAAAGCTCTTACAATATTTGATGATGCCATTTCTCTAAAATAGGCTATAAGCTACATGTGCACCACCATCTCAGAATGGTAGGCTTAAATTATGTGGTGGAAAGGGACCAAATTATTAGGGTGAGACACATGGGCTACTAACAGCTTACTACACAACATACACTTAGTATTACTTTCTTAGCTACAGTATACATATCTCCCTGGCATATTACGTAATTTATGAAGCAGCATACAAGACATTCTTGAACATATCTTGTTGTGCTGTGCTCACTTGAACAGGAAGGTGGCACAGCAGTCCTTCGTGGGCAAATTTTGTCATCAAAGTCTGGCATTCTCAGCATCTTTGATGCTTTAAAGACAACTGGGAACTCAGAAAAAAGGTTGAATCATGACATCAGTGATAATCAGGTCGGCGCTCTAGAAAGAGGCTGTCACACCCTGACCTTAGTTATATTTATTTTCTTTATTATTTTGGTTGGGTCAGGGTGTAATGAGGTGGTATGTGTGTTTTTGTCCTGTCTAGGGTTTTTTGTATATCTATGGGGTTTTGGTATGTCTAGGTAAATGTAGGTCTATGGTGGCCTGAATTGGTTCCAATCAGAGACATCTGTTTATCGTTGTCTCTGATTGGGGATCCTATTTAGGTTGCCATTTCCAGGTTGGTTTTGTGGGTTATTGTCTATGTGTAGTTGCCTGTGTCAGTGGTTGGGTTATAGAGCGGCAGGGTTGTGGTGTAAGTTTAATGTTTCTTTGTTTTATTAAAGAGTATGTATTTGTATCACGCTGCACATTGGTCTCCTCCTTCCGACGAATGTGAGAGGCATGAGTTCCCGACTTGGAATTCCGAGTTGACCTTTCAAAACGTATTTTCCCAGTCGAAGCTTGTTTTTTTCCGAGTTCCCAGTTGTCTTGAACTCACTGACGTCTGAGATTTCACAGTTCCAAGTTTCCAGTTGTTTTGATCGCGCAGAAGTCATGCTGGATTGGAAGCATGGCCAATGTCGAATGTTTATCCTTTTAATCTTGGAAAAGAGACCCTTAAACCCAGACTTGGATCAGACACCCACTCCACTGAATAGCATTCTGGTGATTGCTTTTCAATGTTCAGTTATCCACTGATTCCTTCCAAACCAGTCATTGTTGAATTTGTGATTTCCAACTTGGTGAGTAATGTTTTTGTCCAATGGCCGATGAGCACCAATACATTTTATAATTCCCCTTCATTATTTAACTTCATATGACAAGGATTGAATAGGATTTGCCAGTAGATTGACGACTTGATTCATGACTGCAAGCTTGCTAGCTAAGATTTTGAAAGTATGATGTTGACATGGTCAGTCCAATCAAAGCTACTCTAGAAGTAATGTGATTTGATGTCATTTTATCTGTGGCCAATGACCTTGAGCCTTCTTGGATGGGAACTTCTAATGTAAATCTATGGCAGCACCCAAGGGGCTTGAATTTTCGAGCTCTACCCATAGATTTTGCGGTGACTTAGTGTCCCCATGAGTGACATAACACTGCATGTCAGAGTAAAAACTAAGCTATTAGGTCGAAGGAAGTGTCTGCGGAGCTCCGAGAGGATTGTGTCGAGGCACAGATCTGGGGAAGGGTACCAAAACATTTCTGCAGCATTGAAGGTTCCCAAGAACACAGTGGCCTCATCATTCTTAAATGGAAGTTGGTAGTAGGTGTCAGGCGCACCGGTTTGTGTTAATAACTGCAACACTGCTGTGTTTTTCACGCTCAACAGTTTCCCATGTGTCTCAAGAATGGTCCACCACCCAAAGCACACATCCAACTCCATCTTTCATTGAATCAGATGGCTTATTCATCATAAAACCATTTGATGCTGCAAATTATTTTTATGCTTATTTCATTGGCAAAGTGGGCAAATCTAGGCAGGAAATGTCCACCATGAACAGTGAGCAATTGTATTCATGCATAAAAAAACTAATAATGAAGGAAAAGCAGTGCATGTTTGAATCTTGTAAAGTTAGTGGGAGAGGTGTAAACATTAATGTTATCATCAATAATGACAAACCTCCTGGCATTGGCAATTTAGATGGAAAGCTACTGAGGATAGGAGTGGCTATAGAGTCAGCTACCATCTGTCATATTTTTAATCTGAGCCTAGAGGAAAGTCTTTGTCCTCAGGTCTGGAGGGAAGCCAAAGTAATTATGCTACCCAAGAGTGGTAAAGCAGCCTTTACTGGTTCTAACAGCAGACCTAAAAGCATGCTGTCAGCATGCTTAGCAAACTGTTGGAGAAAAATGGTGTTTGACCAAATACAATGCTATTTCTCTGTAAACAAATTAACACTTTCAGCATACTTAGAGAAGGGCACTCAACATGTACTGCACTGACACAAATGACTGATGATTGGTTGAAAGAAATTGATAATATAATGATTGTGGGAGCTGTACTATTACATTTCAGTGCAGCCTTTAATATCATTGACCATAACCTGTTGTTGAAAAAACATGTCAAGTGTGGGGTTCCACCGGGCAGCTCTCTAGGCCCTCTCCTCTTTTCAATTTTTTTTTTTTACCAATGACCTGCCATTGGCATTAAACAAAGCATGTGTGTCCATGTATGCTGATGATTCAACCATATACGCATCAGCAACCACAGCTAATGAAGTCACTGAAACCCTTAACAAAGAGTTGCAGTCTGTTTTGGAATGGATGGCCAGTAATAATCTGGTCCTGAACATCTCTAAAACTAAGAGCATTGTATTTGGTACAAATTATTCCTTAAGTGCTAGACCTCAGCTGAATCTGGTGATGTATGGTGTGGCTGTTGAACAAGTTGAGGAGACTAAATTACTTGGCGTTACCTTAGATTGTAAATTGTCATGGTCAAAATGTATAGATTCAATGGTTGTAAAGATGAGATGTCTAGCTGTAATAAAGAGATGCTCTGCTTTTTTAAACACCACACTCCAAAAAGCAAGTTCTGCAGGCTCTAGTTTTGTCTAATCTTAATTATTGTCCAGTAGTGTGGTCCAGTGCTGCAAGGAAAGACCTAGTTAAGTTGCAGCTGGCCCAGAACAGAGTGGCAAGTCTTGCTCTTAATTGTGATCAGAGGGCTGATATAAATACTATGTATGCCAGTCTCTCTTGGCTAAGAGTCGAGTGCATTACTTATTTTTATAATAAACATGAATGTGTTAAATCCCAAATTGTTTACATGGTCAACTTACACACAGCTCTGACACACACACACTTATCCCACCAGACATGCCACCATGGGTCTTTTCACAGTCCCCAAATCCAGAACAAATTCAAGAAAGCGTACAGTATTATATAGAGCCCTTATTGCATGGAACTTCCTTCCATCTCATATTGCTCAAATAAAAACACAACCTGGTTTCAAAAAGCAGATAAACAACTCCTTCGCAGCACAACGCATCTCCCCTATTTGACCTAGATAGTTTGTGTGTATGCATTGATATGTAGGCTATGTGTGCCTTTAAAAAATGTTTTATGTAGTTCTGTCCTTGAGCTGTTGTCTATTGATGTTCTGTATTATGTCATGTTTCATGTTTTGTCTGGACTCCAGGAAGAGTAGCTGCTGCTTTTGCAACAGCTAATGGAGATCCTAATAAAATACCAATACATCCAGCCAACTTGACACTGTGGGAAGCATTGGAGTCAACATGGGCCAGCATCCCAGTGGAACGCATTCGGCACCTTGTAGAGTACATGCCCCGACGAATTGAGGCTGTTCTGAGGGAATACTCCGTGTATAATCGTCAGGTAAGAAATATGGATTAATGATTCCCCAATCAGGGGGGCAGAGAGCTGCAGTAAACCTGGATAAAGCATGTCAGCCATGTCGGCCTCAGTGGATTTTTTTATTTTTTACATCAGTCTTATGCAAGGCATCTAGTAACACATCACAGGTAGTAAATTGTTCAAATGAAAACAAAGATTCACTAGAACTTGACCGGTTAACTGCAGAGTCAGCTAGAGGCTGTGAGTGGGAAGAGCAGTCGATTGACTGACCAGGTTCAATTATTTGAGTTTCTTCAAAATAAAAGGCTGGTTAAAAGCATTACTTTTCCCATACTTCTCAGTAATGATGCCAGAGTCAGACAGACTTGCTTAGGCATGGTAAAGTTAGGGAAAATTTGTTTCATATTTTGGATATTCAGTTCTCTCTTATCAATAGCTATTGAACCAAGCATGCCACGACAATGAACATCCTATTTAATGAATCGGGGGATGTGTGTGAATTTTGTTTTATTCGGATTTCAATCTTTCAAAAACGTAATATTGGAATAGTGCATAGTGGAATCTGTGATACTGCTAAAGGACGAAGACTGGAAAAGAGAGAGGGAGAAACTTAGTGTGTCAGACACATACTCACAACCGTTCTTGTTCCCTTTCTCACTCACTCACACACACGTATGTGCAACAGTCCAGTGTTTAAGGGGAGCTTACCCGGTCAATTTTGGCCACTTTGTGCCTCCGTCTGTGGCGTTTGTGTCTGCGCATTAGCTGAGAAGAAGAGCTCTGCTCTGGGGAGCTGCTGAGTCTGAGACACAATACAATGTAATCTTTAATGGTCCATTATACTGAGACAATGGAAATTTGGTGACTTTTGCTGACACAGTACCCAGCCCAACATACACAAATAATCAAAGATATTGGCCACGTTCGAGAGGATCAAAGCCACAATGTATCAAGGGGAAATTGTGACTCACTGATCTACAAACAATAATGAGTGAAATGTGATATGATGAAAGAAGATTTGTAGATCAGAGAGTCGGCAGTCGCCTGCAGTCCTTTTGATGCTCTCGAACACATGGATTGGGTTCGAGAGCATCAAACAACATTTTATAGTCATCCAATGTCTGCCATGTTTTTGGATGACATGATGATGTCACTACTGCTTGGTTTACACTAGTTGCCACAGCCACCAAGTCATAATTGTGGTTAAACCCCGCCTATTCCTCTTCTTAAAATCTGATTTTTAAACCTTGACTCTAATCTTTACCACACTGCTAACCTTAAATTAAGACCAAAAAGATGTTTGTTTTCATACATTTTTACTATACTGCCAGGGTCTGCCTGTGGTTACTAGTGACAATTAGACCCCAGGTAACTAGCCCAGAGTCGCGCAGTAGTTTAAGGCAGTGCTAGAGGCTTCACTACTGACCCGGGTTCGATCCTGGGCTGTATCACCACCTGGCCGTGATCGGGAATCCCATTGGGCGGAGCGCAATTGGCCCAGCGTCGTCCAGGTTAGGGGAGGGTTTGGCCGGGGGGGCTTTACAAGTAGGCTGTCATTGTTTATAAGAATGTGTTCTTAAATGACTTGCCTAGTTAAATAAAGGTTAAAATAAAAACAACCTTGCTGCTCCCTAGTTGCCACAAATAAATAAATGCTGCCTATTTCTACAATTTCTCAATTAGATTTTAAATATAACCTTAATCCTATCCTTAACCACACTGCTAAATTAAGACCAAGAAGCTAGTTTATCTTTTCATAAATGTTTATAATATTGCCACTTTGACTTTACGGCTGTAGTAACTCGTTGAAACCTTGCTCCCTGTGCGCACTGAGTGCTAGTGCGCATGTGATGTTGGTCCATAGAAGGGCCATGAATTGTCATATGCTAACGTGAGTAGATTACCTTGAAAACAACAGTAGAATATCGCAGTCGCAGTCAGTTTTTGCATTACACCTCAACATATAAGGAAGTTGCATTATATATTCAAAATGCATATTTAGCAAAGTACATAACCAAGCCCACGAGTTTAAGAAAAAAAAATGTATAAAAAAAGGGGACTCGGGTGTCCGTGCTATCTAGCATTCGCATTCTTGGGACTAGTTGAAATGTAAAATGGTTAAGGGTTATGATATGGATATCCCAAGGATCCCGAATAGCACTGGTCTTATTATACCTCAGTGGGCTTCAAACGCTTAAACATTACCCCCGCTGTATCATTGGTGGAAAGCATTCGGCGCGGCGACCTCTAACCAATCAGCGAATTGTTTTCCTGTCCCGGAATGTAATAAATATCGCGGACGAAGAAATAGTGAGGGAAAGGACAAATAAGTAATTTCAGGACTGTGTGATTTATAAACCAATACATTATTCAATATAACGTTAATACTTTATTATGCACAACTATTGCTAAATTGATATCTAGCTTTTAAGAGAATGGGGCCGTGTTGTGATACGAAGGACACACGTAAGGTAAGCTAGCTCGCTTTAGGCCTCTAGCTAAATTTACGCGGAAAAGGAGGGCAAGTAGCTAGCCAAACTAGCTTGCTAACTGTTTATAGGAAATACTAGCTAGTAATTTGTGCAACGAACAAGTTAGCCAGTTACATCTAAGCAAGCAATTCCGCTACCCCCTAACTCATTTGTGGTGTATTGCTTTAGCTAGTAAGCTAGGGTTAATAGGCAAAAATGAGCGAAAAAAAGAGCTGCAGCAAAAAGTCTGCAGTCTCCGCACTGAAGAAACGATGTCCGTGCCCTGAACAGGCTGTTGAGGCCCCGCTTCCTAGTAAGTTAGCCAGAGTGGGCGACGACGTGTCCAGTGAATTAACATCGTATTCTCATGGAAACAAAAATAGAGAAGATGGCGATAAAGTATCAGCAAAGGAAGAGAAGAATGGAAATGACGAGCGTGGACTAGACGCTGATGCACAGGTCAGCGCCGCCGAGAGTGCACCAGTCTCTCGCGATCCAAAGAAAGTAGACACAGAGGAAAGTGCTGGAGATTGCCGACCCTCAACTTCAATGGGCCAGTCTGATTCGGCCGCAATAGCAGCCGCCAAGGCACTCGCTAGTTCCACAAAAGCAACAACAGATGAGGCGAAACAAACCTCCTGCTCCTCCAAAAAAGTTGTACATCATGAGAGACTGGGACACAAAGTTAAGCGTGGTGACCATGAGTCCTCAAACGAACGGGCAAAACCTGAAAGGGGTCTTCACACGCAGGCAGCAGCGGCAGACAGCTCTACTTCACTGTGTGGAGTTGACAGGGAGGATGCTGAGGACATGCCCGACGAGGACGACGACTTAATACCTGGATCATCCTCCACACCGAGTTCCTCATTCCCATCAGATAATGACGATGACGGGGAGTGCGCCATAGTATCAGTGAAGATGGCCCCAGAGATCCGACAATCATTGTCCCTTCTAGCACAGGTACAGATGAGGCTGGATACTCTGGAGAAGAAAGGTGCGTGGCTCCACCAGCGGTTAGAGCTGAAGATGAGCTGCCAGCGCCGTCCACACCTGGACCAGCGCAGCTCAATCACACAAGCCATCCCCGACTTCTGGATCACGGCAGTATCCTTTTGAATAATCCTACAAACGCACACAGTGACACACACACACACTTTTCCAGATGGCAACAAATTACTTCATGTGCCTGTGAATTATGTGCATAGACACTGTATATGTTGGTGAGTGTGTAGGTATGTCACATTTATTTTTCTCTTGACTCAAAGCTCAACAGTTGTTGAACCACCCTCATCTCTCTGCTCACATCGATGAAACCGATGAAGACGCTCTCAGTTACATGACCAACCTTGAAGTAATTAAATATTCCCAGTGAAAATGTAATGAATCTTTATATTCTTCAGAATAAATAACCTATTGCTCCCCTGAATTTAAAATGTCTTGTCTCCTACGTAGATTGAATCCTTCAAAAACAACAAGCTTGGCTACAGAATTGGGTTCCACTTCAGGCAGAACCCTTACTTCCAAAACGTCATCATAGTGAAGGAGCTCCACCTTGGAATGGGAGGTGAGTGACAGATCCAGTTCATATCTATCTTGCTTGTCCTCTCTTACGTAAACGGACCCGGCTGGTGCACAACAATTGAATATAAGGGCAAATTAAGTCACCATCTCTAAACAATAGAGACTTTAGGATGCAACATTTAGACATTGGACAGGTTAACACGGGAACAGGACTACCTTGGGATTCTGGCAGGAATGGGGGTCAAGTTTGGGACAGGACCGAGCAGGATCAATAGTCCACAGGGACTGGCAGTGCAGGAATTATTTACAGTTGAGGAACAAACAGTTATTTTTGTGTTGTAAGCAGTTTTAGGATGACATCGTTTTGAGTGTTTTTTTTCCCCTCTACCCCTCCTCACTATAGTAACACATGTTCTTCAGTCCTCAATCACTTTTTAAAATGTACAATTTCGGTATTTGTGACCGACTGGCTCGATTTGGTCTTGTGTAGCAAAATTTGAAATTGTATTTTTTACATTGGATAAAAGTAGAGACTCAGAGCTAGAAAATGGTATCATACACTACAGTTGAGGAACAATGGGAAAGTAATTCTGCTTTGAAAGTTGATAAACCTCACTTTTGAGAAAATGGCCTTTGAATGTTTTGGTACACCTACTGGAGAGCTCTTTGTCTACAACCATTCAGCATTGTTCACACACTCTTAAGCTTTAGCCACAGCCATCTCTTTAAGGGTTGAGCCGTGCTTTGTGTACAAACAGCAGTCAAGCACCCAACCTAACTGGTTAACTTTGGCTAGCTTGCTAGCTACTTCCAGACACAAATGCAAGAACAGCTCACTCTGACCATTTTACTCGCCCTTGCGGGGCTGGATATGCTGTGTTTGTTATCCAGAGCGTTGGTGACTGCAACAAGCTTCTGGCATCAAAATACTTTTTTCTTTTTTTCAACGTTTACTGACACCGGCCATTTTAAAAGGGTGAGCGTTTGTAAATTTGTCCGTTATTCTGCGCTCTGGCACACTCCGATGAGTGCTTGAAATCGGAGTAGATAGCCAGAGTGAATTTACCAGCTACGTCTATCAACGGCTGTCACGGTGACATGAACATTCTATTGAAGGACCAAAAAAAGCAGTAACCGATTAATCAGACCATTTTTATATATGTATTTGTAATAAGGACAATTACAACACTGAATGAACACTTTTTTTTATTATAACTTAATATAATATATAAATAAAGTCCATTTAGTCTCAAATAAATAATGAAACATGTTCAATTTGGTTTAAATAATGCAAAAACACAGAAGTTGGAGAAGTAAAAGTGTAATATGTGCCATGTAATAAAGCTATCGTTTAAGTTCCTTGCTCAGAACATGAGACCATATGACAGCTGGTGGTTCAAGATTCCCAGTTCTTCAATATTCCCAGTTGAGACGTTTTAGGTTGTGGTTATTATAGGAATTATGATGCGTCGACTATTTCTCTCTACTATTTGTATTTCATAAACACAGCAATACAAGCTTTTGCTTATTAATATGGTCAAATCCCGAAACTATCATTTCGAAAACAAAATGTTTATTCTTTCTGTGAAATATGGAACCGTTCCATATTTTATCAAACGGGTGGCAACCCTAAGTCTAAATATTGCTGTTACATTGCACAACCTTCAATATTATGTCATAATTACGTAAAATTCTGGCAAATTAGTTCATCGGGCCAGGCGGCCCAAACTGTTGCATCTACCCTGACTCTGCTTGCACTGAATGCAAGAGAAGTGACACAATTTCCCTAGTTAATATTTCCTGCTAACATTCATTTCTTTTAACTAAATATGCAGATAAAAAAATATGTACTTGTGTATTGATTTTAAGAAGGGCATTGATGTTTATGGCTAGGTACATTTGTGCTTTTCTCGATGATGAATTAATTATATGCAACGCAGGACAAGCTAGTTAACCTAATAATATCATCAACCATGTGTATTTTTTTTAATGAAGTTTAATGCTAGCAACTTACCTTGGCTCCTTGCAGCCACAAGGTCCTTTTGATGCTGCACTCGCGTAACAGGTGGTCAGCCTGCCACGCAGTTTCCTCGTGGATTGTAATGTAATCGGCCATAATCGGCGTCCAAAAAGCAGATTACCGATTGTTATGAACACTTGATATCGGCCCTAATTAAATCGGTCGACCTCTAGTTACTACCCAGCATGAATCTGCAGGTAGCTAACCAACCAGGTTAAATGTTAGCTGGCTAACATTAGACTATAACTAGCAAAGCAAAGGCTCTGAGATACAAATAATATTACTACACAGATCATACACGTAATGTGTATACGTGTATATCATACACGTAACGTGTAGCTAACTATACACCAACTTGAAATGAAAATGACTTTGACAAAATTAGGAATGTGTAATATCTGAAAATGTAGCTAGCTAGACTATCTTTGACGGATTCTTCTCCCGCTCTCTTGCGGATGCCATGGTTATCCTTAGTTTGTAATCCGGAGACAACTGTGTTCTCCATCTCCTTAGCTATCATACTCTAATTCCACTGATTTCAAAACTTGGTCCTCCAGAAAGTGGAGAGAAACTCTAATGCAGTTCTACTATGCGATATCTTAAAAAAAAAAATAAATAAAGAAGCTGTGTTAGACAGGATTACCTACACGTAAGTTTAATGCTAGCTAGCAAAGGTAAAAAATCTGTCCTTCTGCCCCTGAACAAGGCAGTTAACCCACTGTTCCTAGGCAGTCATTGAAAATAAGAATTTGTTCTTAACTGACTTGCCTAGTTAAATAAAAAAAAAACATACTGACCAGCTCAAATAGACAAAAGTGCGCTACATGGCAGACCAATCCGAACTCCTCTCTCGGCATGTCCAGCCAATCATGGCTAGCGGCAAGGTTACTGTCTTTCTGTGGCTAAATCAACTAGGCTCGTAATTAAAATATATATTTGTATTTACACATGGCATACAAATGTAAGGCACATGAAAGTTCACATGTTCCAGAAGGCATTTCTGCCTTTTGATAAATAAATCAAAATGTACGTTCAAATGGCTCTCCTGTGAAGTATAGACTCGTGACATATGCCTAATATACTGAAACGAGAACCAATAGTGATGCAGTCACTTTCCTCAACTTTGAGCCAGGCGAGACTGGTATGCATGTTACTGACACTTTCCCTCCATGTACATCTAAGTGCAATATGTGCTGCATTGTACTGGACCAACTGACATTCATCGATGTCTTTTGCCGCACATTTCCTTTGAATTACACAGCTGGGCAGTAGTCCAGGTTTGACGAAACTAGGGCCCGTACGACCTGTCTGGTCGACTAGAATGTCAAGAAGGCAGAGCGACGCCCTATCATGGACAGACCTCTTCCCATTTTAGCAACCATTTGAATCTATATGTTTTGACCATGACAGCTTGCTATCTAGGGTTACACCCAGTAGTTTAGTCTCCTCAACTTGCTCAATAGCCACATTATTCAATAATAGATCTAAACGAGGTTGAGTGAGGGATTTGTCCCAAAAATGATGCTATAAATTTGAGATATTTAGCACCAGCCTATTGCTAGTTACCCATTCTAAAATTGACTGGAGCTCTATGTTAAGTGTCTATTTAATTTACTGTTGCTGCCAACGTGTTTTCGGTAAGTCATCAGCGTACATAGGCACACAGGCTTTATTCAAGGTCAGTGGAAGGTCATTTGTTAAAACAGAAAACAATAATGGCCCTAGACCAGTGGTGGAAAAAGTATCACATTTTCATACTTGAGTAGAAGTAAAGATGCCTTTTTAAAAGAAAATAACTCCAGTAAAAGTGAGTTACGAAGTAAAATACTACTTCAGTAAAAGTCTAAAAGTATTTGGTTTTAAATGTACTTAAGTATCAAAAGAAAGTATATATCATTTAAAGTATCTTATATTATGCAAACCAGACACAATTTTCTTGTTTTTAAAATGTATAGATAGTCAGGGGCACAGTTCAATATTCAGACATAAAATACAAACAAAGCATGTGTGTTTAGTGAGTCTGCCAGATCAGCGGCAGTAGGGATGACCAGGGATGTTCTCTTCATAAGTGTGTGAATTAGACCATTTTTCTGTCCTGCTAAGCATTCAAAGTGTAACGAGTACTTTTGGGTGTCGGGGGAAATGTTGAGCGTAAAACGTATACCATTTTCTTTATGAATGTAGTAAAGTAAAAGTTGTCAAACATATATAAATAGTAAAGTATAGATTCCCCAAAAAACAACTTAAGTAGTACTTTAAAGTGTTTTTACTTTAGTACTTTACACCACTGCCCTAGCCGGCTGCAGTGCAGTACACCACACTCAACTGAATTTGCATGAGAGAGGCTTCCATTAACAATAACCCTCTGTTCTATTCGAGGGGTAACTCTCAAACCATAGTAAGGCAGAGGATGCAAATCCATAACACCGACATTTCTTCAGCAATGGTTTATGATCAATGACATCAAAAGCTGCATGGAGTCTAACAAAACAGCTTCAATCTTCTTACTATCAATTTCTTTCAGCCAATAATCAGTCATTTGTGTCAGTCCCGAGCATGTAGTGCCCTTCGCCAAAAGCGTGCTGAAAGTCTCTTAATTTGTTTTCTGTAAAATAACTTTATTTGATCAAACACCATTTCTCCCCCACCCCCCCAAAAAGTTTGATTGGTCGGCTGTTTGAACCATTAAAGGGCGCTCTGCTATTTTTGCGTAGTGAAATGATCTTTGCCTTGTTCGGCACACACCGTCTTCTAGGCTGAAATTGAAGATGTCAGTATTCACAATGTATTCTGCTACCAACCTCAGCAATTGACCATCCAGGTTGTCGGTACCAAGTGGTTTGTCCTTATTTATAGATTGCAAAAAAAAAATGAATCCGCTGGGCAAGCAATGGAGAGTAGCTACCAGCGAGCGAACAGCTCTCGTGTCTTGTGAGGGGCCATTGCTATGAAAACACACTCAGCAGGGAGTGACAGACGAGTTATTTCTGCATGTTAAAAGGAGCACGGGACTGGAGTAATTTTATATGGGGACAGGAAAGTTGTCGAGGTCATGGAACTGTTGTGGGACACCGACAGTATGGGGAAAATATTGACAGGACAAGACTCCCATGTCAACGCAGGTGTAATCTGGGTTTAGGTGTAAATGAGGCCAATAATGACAATATCCTTCCCCTGTTTCATGTCCTCTTACAGGAACTCCAGTGTCTTTCTCCGACCCCATCCTGTGGTACCGCGGGCAGAATCTGACGCTCCACAGTGAACCCAGGAGATCGGGTCGTGGCATCTACCAGACCTTCTTCAGCTGGTTCAGCGACCACACCAGCCCTGGCCGGGACGATATAGCACAGGTAACAAACAGCATGCTCACTGCTTGGCACAGGTTGTGAGCTGGTGCACAGTCTGACATGCATGAAGTAATCCAGCAAACACATTCAACATTTTAGTCAGCAGATTTTTCACCTAGTCGGCTCAGTGAATCCAACCAGCGAACTTTCGGTTACTGGCCCAATGCTCTTAGCCGCTAGGCTATTTGCCACCCATTGCACAGTTCCACTGGTGACCACACGACTGCCATTATTTTAGGCTCTGACACTCAATGTTACTCCACTATTCCAACACACTGTTCTGTTTGTTCCGTGTCAATCTATAGATACTGAAGGATGACCTTTTCAGAAACCCTCTGAGATACTACCTGACTCCACTGTGGGTACTCAGGCAGAATGGCAGGTAAGCTTCCCAACAACTCCTCTTCTTGTGGAACTAAGTTCAATAAGGACTGTTCCATCTCCATGATACTATTACCATGCTATTACCACTTTAATATGTGCTGTAATGTCGCCTAAAATGATACCAAACACTTTTATTAGAAAGCATTTTGTGTATAAACAAAAACAGGACATGTCAGGTCTATTGATTGTCCTAACTATCACAACTAGGGATGCAAATTTCCGTCAATTTTGCTGCCGACTAACCGATCCCCATTATCTGGTCAACAAACTGTTACATTTTTTCCAAACAGTAAAATTACTGACCAACATAAAATACTATGCATGCATACCACTAGGCTAGATGCATAGAAGGAATAGGCATTTTTCATTAAGAGCTTAATGGAAACAGGCAAAATAGCAAACCTATCATCTTCGTCAAAAGGCCTATTATTGAACATGCACTTCCTGTAATGAAGCAGCTAATAAAACACAATTTTCAAACTTTCACTAGAATGTAAGTCGCAGTAAAACACAGTTCTTAACAGCACACCTGATGTGAGCGGTTCCATATGACAGAGATCAACATCTCTGTTAGAAACATGGAAAGAGAGGGAATCCAATAGCAACAACTATGATGGGTTGCTAATATGACTGGGATGGTGCCTTTGGCTTCTGGACAACGAAAGAAAGTTGACATGAAAACCAATAGAACAGGAGAGAAATGCTGGTTAATGGCATGAGGAAATCTTAATAAAAGAATTGCCTCCATGTTTCTATGGATGGATTTTGGCAAGGCTTCTTTGAAGCAAATTAAGACATGCCTCATTATTTGAAGTAAAGTAATATTTTCAGGTTTCAAACAATTATACTGCATCAAGCTCATATTGCAAAGTGGTGGGTGATGCGCTGATAGGCTGCCTACCGTTTACTTTATATGTGGCCTAGTGGTTAGAGCGTTGGACTAGTAACCGGAAGGTTGCAAGTTCAAACCCCCGAAATAAAGGTAAAATAAAATATGCACTCGAATGGTGAATGAGAGGCAAACTTGATGAGATTGAGAAATAAAAGTGGCTATTTTTAATCGTGGTGATCAAAACCGTTTAACAGGCGAATGCTTTTAGAATTGTTATTTGTTGTGCAATGACTGGGCTGACAAAAGCACTTCACTCCAGTACCAGCTTTTTGTAGAGCTACTCTCGCGCTGTTAACATCCCTGACCACATCTGGTTCCAACAGCACCAGTGGGCCCAAGCCAGCTGACAACAGCAACAGGGATGATTGTGTGGTGATCTCTGACTCGGATGATGACGAAGACCAGGCTGAAGAGCAGGCTAATCCTGGACGAGGTCATAGCAGGGAAGAGGAGGATGAAGATGAGGACGAGGTGCATGGGGGTCAAGATGCAGGTTAGAGAAGACTAATGGACCTCATTCTAGTGCTTTAGGGCCACACTGTCTGCTGGTTTACCTCTACCTCCTGAGAAATGTGTATAAGTGTATAGCAAGATGTCCCTGTAAGAGTAAGCAGGTGAAACTGAATAGACAGCGGATATGTCCTGAGAATCAGATGAAAAAGCCCACAGGAGGATGGTGACGGAGAGGTGGTGAGACGGTAAGACATTTTCCACAAACGGAAATGTTATACGAGAACCACATAGCATGTGGAAGTTTGTTGGCTCTGCTGGTCAGCTTTGCAGCTCAGTTCAGAACATGAAGTCATTGTTTGGATGAAAGTCTATTTATTTCAATGGTTCAGGAAGTCTGATTTTTACATGCAAACTCAGCAGCTTATTCACACTGATCTGCCAAATCCAGTAGACCCAAAGACTGTTCGTACATTTAAATAAGGGGTATTTGTACAGTCATTGGAAGTTATTTTTTTAATGTTTACTGTGTTAAGGTGTGCTTTGTTTATACATTTTGGTTACCTGATACTTCAATCCACCACTTACTGTTTTTACCATTCTCACACATTTTATTGCCGGGGGAACTAAAATCAACAGTTTTGACCAATTGTACCACATAATTATATTCCTACTCCTTCTCAATATTCACCATAATCCATTGTTAAATCCCTGTTTATATCCCGTGCCAATCACTCCATTTGCTCAGTGGGAAACCCATTATAAAAGGTCTGATCATCTCCATTCTCCAGTGTCTGATGACAGCGGCCAGGAGGCCAGAGAGGATGAGGACTCATACGGAGAGAAGGATGAAGAGGTGGATGAATCACGAGGTCGCGAGGTTCGAGACCAAGATGACGAGGAGGATATTGAGGTGGACGAAGAAGCGGACGAGTGCTAAGATTGTTCATTTTTCCCAGTTTCCTTTTTTCTTATTATGCACAAAATCTAAATTATTAATACATTCTAAGTTCCTCATTGCCTTTTTAAAATTAGGGCAAATTAAAAAAGCAGAGACACAATGTTTTGACCTCCTGGTCAGTCCACCTTTTGAGTACTTTAACTTGGTGAAAAAAATACCTTGTTTCACCTTTAACATTCTGTCATAAAGAGCACATGTTAAAAAACATGTTTTCCCATTTCAAGACTATAGCAGGTGCCTGTTAAGTGACAAGTAAAGTAACAGGGTTGACGATGTTCTTAAATTAGCCATAAAATCCCTCTTAACAGGGAAAATGGAAGCATGTCCTGTGCAACAGGGAGGGGCAATTTGAATGCGAGCTTCACCTCAGAAAATGAAATTGCCAAAACATTTTCTAGAGTGTCAACCCTGTTACCCATAGATAGACATGTTATTCTCAACCCGTATAGTTTTCCACCACAAAACTCTAGAAAATTGCCAAAAAGAGTCGAACCAGCTCACCTGCATTTGTGCACAATTTCTACTTAAAATATCAAAGGGCTGCAAAGGGCACTCATTTCGTCGAATGTTTTGATTTCTGTTTAAAATTTAGATCCCAGTAATAAAGAATCTAAGGAGCCATGCCTATCTTAATTCTGTAACATAAAAGGTATTCGTTCTTGAGTCATTCACTCTAGTTGATAGGGCTACTCAGCACAAAATGGAAAGAAAATCATATTAAATGAGATTTGAGACTGCGAAAATTTGAGAGCATCTCTTGTTGCAAGTAATTCTATAAAACAATCCTAGATATTTTACTGACCGGTATCAGTGATCATGTCTTGAACTTTTCCTATTGTAAATCTGATCTTTGTCGAAGTAAATAGGTGATTTTATTTTTTTGTTGGTGGGTTGTAATAATTTACAAAACATTGTCTCGGATGCACTTCATACTGAACCAAATCTTGTTCTCAGGGATGACCTAGTCGTGGGTGTTTTCATGAAAGGAAACTGATTTATTTTAGGGACCGTATAAGGTTTTCTTACACACCTGGCATTGTTTGGGTGTATCTGTGTAAAAATAAGTTTATTCTACAGTAGTTTGTTAGTTTAAGGTAAATATAGGTAATGTGTCACCAGTGTTTTTGCCTTTTCTATCATAAACTTAGTGTGTAGCTCTACACCCATATTCCCATGTTTATCATAAACTTAGTGTGTAGCTCTACACCCATATTCCCATATTTTCTAGTCAGTGTATTCATTTAAGTCATTTTCAAGTTGGAATCCTGCATGGCGACACAGCCACGTCCGTTTGCGATATTGCGACAAAGAAGTTACTGCAAATAACACTTTTCCCCCTCTGATGTCATTGCAAAGCGCGATTGAAGAGCACAATATGTACTGCAATGCTTTACTGCTCCTCAGCCAGTGGCGCTGTTTCCCGCTACTCTGGATTCCATCTTTAAATATATTTTAACAAATTGATTGAGATGTGTGAAGTCCAACATTTTGACATGAATTGTAATATTTTGAGCTTGTTGCATTGTTTTCGTCTTTTAGAAACTGGCATCATCACAAGTTGTTTTTGCAATAAGTAAAGTTAAGTCATGATGATGTTTGAATGGTGTGCTGTCCAGAGAGAATATTTGCATTGATGAGTGGTCTGACGAAGTAGTGTAACTGTAGCCACGGGTTGCTCTTAAACTACTGTAACAATACTAGTGCTTTTATGTTATTTCTTTTCCACACAGACGGATGGCATTGGCATGTACATATTTAGAGTTAACCTTTTGTGCAGAGTTCAGATCTGTTAAGCTTAAATCGTTATCTGTAACCATCTGGAATTTGAAATATAGTGTACAATAACAGAAAGTTATATTTTGTGTGCTGAATTTTATAGTATGCTGTAGTTTTGAAGAAAATGTTTGTTAGTTTTTTAAGATGTCCACATTTTGAATCAGACTTAATTAAATAGCAAGTTATTTATTTTTGCTTACTGTTTTTAATTGTTTAAATGTTGATATTAGAAATTGTTAGGGTGACACAATCATAGCCTGTACTAGCCATACTTAACTGGTAGACTGTGATCTGGGCCCAGAACGGGGTCAATATGGGTCCCAACTTTTTAGGAACTCAGTCCAGTTCCACTTACTGCTGTTGAGTTATTATAGAATGCACACGGTGCAATTTCAGAATTTGGTATTGAAATGGCAGTTTTCCTCTGTCATTCACTGATAGACCTTTAGAGAGCTATTTATGTGTGAAAATTCCAGTTTATCATGGTGCTGATTCCAGTCTGGTAGGTAAGTTAGGTTGTAGTTATCATGGCCAGGTATTGTGCCCATGGGCCTCGACCCTCCCCCCAATTTGATTTTGTTGATGGCAAATGGCAATGTGTAGAATTGCAGGAATTTAGCTAAAAATTGTAATTTTTATATCTACCAACAAGTGGGGTTTGAACAGTTTGGGTTAAATAGGTTGCTCGGTGGGGGTTACTATGATAAATTACAATATTCCTCTGGACCTTTGCCACCTAGGAACTTTGTGACCAGACCTCAAATAGTTGACTACCTATGAAAGTTGTTTGGGACATGCCATGTTCTGGATGGAATATATTGCCAAACCAGAAGATGGCAGTATACAAAAGCAAGGATAATTGGTATCGCTACTCTGAACTGCTTTTGTAACACAAATGATGGGTACAGTCAATTTGGTACAAATTATTGAACAAATGGTACTTTGACTTGGAAACAAAGGCCTACTGTGTATCCATGGTAACTGCATCCCTGAGCTTACCTTTCTTTGCCCAATGATTAAGTATGTTTAATACAGTGGATCTCAGCATGAAAGAGGTTGATACGCAAGATGAGATACTCTAATGACAACTGACTTTGACATTATGACAGCAAAGACATTGTATCCACGATATGTTTAGGTTGGCCAATTCTTATGTGAACAGGCAAAGGGGCTTGGAAGACACCAAACATTATCGGTGTATAATTTATGGTTTAGATGTCAACCTGTATCCCAGTTCAGATATGACACAGGTGCCAGCCAGTATGTGATATAATTTAGAAATGTGGATTTACATGCTAGCTCTTGGCTCTGAAAATAGCCTCAAGGTGGACATTTTTGGACAGGCCCGGACAAAGGAGCAGCGGCAATGGTACACTTAAACCCTTGATTCCTTTTTTAATGCACAATTCTAAATATTCAACTAGCAAAAACCTGTCCTGTTAGCTCCAGAACATACGAGACATGCCATCTAGGAGAGGCACTTACTAATAGCTCTGGAAAAAACAGCATACAGACGCCATCAAATGATCACACAACGACAAACACTTTCTCAGCCTCATCTTGTTTCAGCTCTGCCCACTTGTATTCAGACCAGTGGATTACTGTACCACCCCATGGGCTCTAGTGCAAAAACCACATATGCTTTTCTGTGTACGATTTAATTATGGAGGTGGTTTCCACAATATTGATCATGGTAAACAGACATACGGAATGCAGACAACCATGTTATCCAGAGACGTGTTGGAGCTTGTGGTTGCAGCACCTTAGGTTAAGACTTTGTTTCATAATGAGTGACAGAAGATAAAGCTTTGTTGGATTCCAGCTGGGGTCAAGTCAATGTGATTACACACTGTTAGATACAGTAAGTCTGACGTCTACCTTCTGGTTTTATCAGGAACGTTACTGAACTCATCAGGCACTTGTAGTGAGCCTTGTCCAAAGACGACCCCCAGCATGTGTGACGGGATAGGCTCAACCATGATCCGTAAATCATCTTTGCATCTTAGTACAACATGGTGCCCGGGAAATACCAGCTACTTGACAATGTGTATGCATGTTTGTGTGTGTGCATGTGTGTCACCACCTGTCATAGTATGTACTATGCTTGTGGTGAGTAAGATAAGTTACAAGAAGTTCCACTGAGCAAGAGAAGGCGTGGAGGAAGAGTGAGGGAGTGAGAATAGAGAGCAAGAAGGAGTGTGGGAGACGCTGAGTGGGGAGAGAGAGAGATGATTGGACTGATTAGCCTCAGCCTGGCCTCCCAGCTCCTGACAGATATGCACATCAGATGGATGACTGTTATCTGAAAGATCCTAGAGAGCATGGTGACTACTCAGCTCTGCCTCGTCAAAGAGAAAGAGGGAGGCATGATCTCACTAGAATGATGTGTGAGCACCCCCCACCACACATGCTTGTACAGTCATGGCCAAAAGTTTTGAATGACACAAATATTAATTTTCACAAAGTCTGCTGCCTCAGTTTGTATGATGGCAATTTGCATATACTCCAGAATGTTATGAATAGTGATCAAATGAATTGCAAAGTCCCTCTTTGCCATGCAAATGAACTGAATCCCCAGAAAACATTTCCACTGCATTTCACAGCCCTGCCACAAAAGGACCAGCTGACATTATGTCAGTGATTCTCTCATTAACACAGGTGTGAGTGTTGACAAGGACAAGGCTGGAGATCACTCTGTCATGCTGATTGAGTTCGAATAACAGACTGGAAGCTTCAAAAGGAAGGTGGTGCTTGGAATCATTGTTGTTCTTTTTTCAACCATGGTTACTTGCAAGGAAACACGTGCCGTCATCATTTCTTTGCACAAAAAGGGCTTCACAGGCAAGGATATTGCTGCCAGTAAGATTGCACCTAAATCAACCATTTATCGGATCATCAAGAACTTCAAGGAGAGTGGTTCAATTGTTGTGAAGATGGCTTCAGGGCGCCCAAGAAAGTACAGCAAGAGCCAGGACCGCCTCCTAAAGTTAATTCAGCTGTGGGATCGGGGCACCACCAATACAGAGCTTGCTCAGGAATGGCAGCAGGCAGGTGTAAGTGCGGAAAAAAGCTTGTCCGGAGAAGACAAGGTGAGCGCTACCATCAGTCCTGTGTCATGCCAACAGTAAAGCATCCTGAGACCATTCTTGTGTGGGGTTGCTTCTCAGCCAAGGGAGTGGGCTCACTCACAATTTTGCCTAAGAACACAGACATGAATAATGAATGATACCAACACATCCTCCGAGAGCAACTTCTCCCAACCATCCAGGAACAGTTTGGTGACGAACAATGCCTTTTCCAGCATGATGGAGCACCTTGCCATAAGGCAAAAGTGATAACTAAGTGGCTCGGGGAACAAAACATCAATATTAGCGACCATGGCCAGGAAACTCCCCAGACCTTAATCCCATTGAGAACTTGTGGTCAATCCTCAAGAGGCAGGTGGACAAACAAAAACCCACCAATTCTGACAAACTCCAAGCATTGATTATGCAAGAATGGGCTGCCATCAGTCAGGATGTGGCCCAGAAGTTAATTAACAGCATGCCAGGGTGGATTGCAGAGGTCTTGAAAAAGAAGTCAACACTGCAAATATTGACTCTTTGCATCAACTTCATGTAATTGTCAATAAAATCCATTGACATGTATGAAATGCTTGTAATTATACTTCAGTATTCCATAGTAACATCTGACAAAAATATCTGAAGACACTGAAGCAGCAAACTTTGTGGCAATTCATATTTGTGTCATTCTCAAAACTTGTGGCCACGACTGTACACACACACACGCCTGCACACTCGCTTACATGCATACACAGTGGCGCAGTGGTCTGAGTGGCGCAGCGGTCAAAGGCACTGCATCTCAATGCTAGAGGTGTCACTACAGACCTTGGTTCGATTCCAGGCTGTATCACAATCGGCCGTGATTGGGAGTCCCATAGGATGGCGCACACATGGCCCAGCATCGTCCGGTTTAGGGTTTGGCCGGGGTTGTTGTAAATAAGAATTTGTTCTTAACTGCCTTGCCTAGTTAAATAAAGGTTAAATAAAATGTAAATGAACACAGACACACACACTTCCATGCACAAACACAGGCTTAACAGCCTCCTACAGTACATGCTGTGCACACCACAGGCTGTAGTACACAAAGAAAGAAGCATCTTTGTACCACAATAACTCCTTGGTTTGCCCTCACTGATTTCTGTTGGAGGGCAATGAATTTACGCAAATTACAATGCAAGGTCTATGGTCTCGCCGTAACAATGAAACACCTGGGGAGGGATGATTGGAGAGAGACAGAGACGTTATTACCCAGGAATAATTGGTTGATTTTCAATTGGATGGAAGTAGATGAGAAGAGAGCTGATTGAAGTGGAATATGCTTATGTGTGCCTACTGCTCAATATTGTTTGAGAATCTGACTGAGTATGTCTGGTGTCTGTGTATGCAAGTGAGCGCGGTTCTCACTTCAACAGCTTGACTGACTTCACAAAGTGGATCTCCACTCTCCAAATGGAAGAAGAGAAAGACAAACATGGGAGGTGATTATGGTCCCACCAGGAAAAGATGGAGAAGAAGTGGAGATTTTAATGACTGTTCAAAAATAACAGTCCCTTCAAACCCTTTATTGCCCAAAAATCTGCCATAGAGAATCCATATTTAATGAGCCTTAGCACGCTCATCCATTCTGCTCTTACCGAAGTGGTGACAGATGTATCTCCCAAGACAGACATTTACTCATCCCTCTGTAGCATTTTTCAATATCCTTCATTTTGCCCCCCCCCCCCCCCCCCCCCCACCCCTTGTATTTGTTTTCCTTTAAAAGGAATTATTCTAAATCAGCTGTCTAGTCACCCAGCTGCATTTTATAGTGAGGGAGGGTGCCAGTGTTGTCTTCTGTGCAGATGGTGACTGAATGGCTGGCTACGGCTTGGTGAACCCATGTCATAGCGCCGGCCGTACATGTGCAGAAAGACAGCTTCAGAGAGGGAAGCTGCCCCCTTCCTTCACCGTGGATACCTAGAACAACCCAGCTTCCAGTTCCAATATTGACTGAAATGTTTTGAGCGCCATGTATGCAGTCTTCATGTCAGGGATGTTTTCATAACTTGTTCTCTTTTGATATTCATTTCAGCATGCAGCGTTTGCATGTCACTTACAGCACCTGCTCCACTACCATCTAATTGTCATTTTACTTTTGTTTGAGGGGTATTTTTTCTTCTTCTAGGCAAACACCTTTTATTCTTTCGCATTCTGCCAAGTGTGTAGCTCCTGTTGGTGTGAATATTCTGAACAGTCCGAAATGATAAAAACATGAATAAAATATCGTCCTTCAGAAAATAAATCTGGTTCACATTCACACCATCCGTCAGTGTTATAACAGGATTTACTCCCTCTTAGGGCCTTGCTTTTGTCCTTGGACATGTTGTTTTGATTGATGTATCTCGGCCCCCTCTCAGGGTAAGAGGTGCTGCTTGAGGCTCTGTGGGCTGTCTGTCTTACAAGGTTTTTCAATTCCATAGTAATCACATGGCACATTACCTGAGGGTCAGATGGAGAGGTCCAGAGACAGACAGACTACGAATCCAGTACATGTTCACAGATGGGCCACATCGTACGTGTTGTGTTTGCAGATGTACTCCTACTTTTGTAAGAGACTGTCTACAATGGGAGACTGTCTTATGTACTTGAGATGTGGAATTGTTGTACAGCAAGTCTCTTTTGATCATGTGTTTTACGAATTATGGCAGAACCTGCTCTTCCATTGAATCATTTTGCAGAAGTGTCCTTTCAAATCAGAGCAAATCGAAAAAGGTCTTCCTGTGGACATTCACAGAAGGCAAAAACATAATTCCCACTATGAAAGTGGTGGTGGTGAACAATAGAGCTAAACTATCACACTCAGCGGGTTTAGGCAATAGTGGGTGGGCACGGGGCCGATAAGACCATTAAAAAGCCATATCAGTGACGTTATTGGTGCCCTGTAAAGCAGTGGGAGCCGGTCAGTGTGACGGTGTCTATGGCTGCTCGGGGTACAGAGTACGTAGTACGGAAACCCGAGCTCAGCGCTGACTCATGACACATTTCCTCAGCTGGAAAGAGAAGGATGCCTCCCACAGAAAGCAAGAGAAAAAAATAACACAAAGACCTCATTGCTCACTCCTAACCTAGATGTACTTTACATGAAAGTAACCCAAAGGTCTCTCCTGCCCGATGAGCCAGCCAGAACAATGGGGATGAGTGAGAGTGTAAATAAATGCAGCTTGCAAGTGTGCCGACCTGTGAAGGGAACAAGGCCAGATGGAAGGGAACATTGCCCTGAATGAAACGCAGCACCCTTCGGAACGGACAGTGCATACGATTGACATCTTATTCGGCATATACAATGGCACTGTCTAAATGTCTAAATCAAGTAACTGATTTGTCTCCCTCCACCCATGACACACTGATGTGCAAATCAAACACACCGTCTGAATCGGTTAAATTCTGGCCTTAAGCTACTTATCTGAATACATCCCTGTGCCTTTTCATCTTCTGTATGCCTGATTTGCCAGCTTTCCACAAAACCAATGCTGGAGAGAGGAGAACGGTGTTTGGTAATTTCAGGCATAGAGCTGGTTTGATAGAATGAATGTCTTCTTTAAAAATCCCCCTCCTGGATACTTTGTGGCCGTTGTCATGAGCCCAGGAGTCAGTCCATCAGGAATCTTAGGAATCTGTAGGACTCTTCTGGCTCTCATGTGGAGCTAAACAGCTCTGAGATGGAGACATCTTTCAGGGCACAGCACAGGGCCTCAATTTACGGTGACATCGGAATGTAGGCTATTGTATATGCACAACCAAGGTGTATAATACATTAGCCTAGTTGTACAGATGGGAAAGTACTGTATATAGTGGCAAAGTACTGTATATAGTGGCAATGTACAGTATATCATTTGAAATAATAGCCTGAAATTGTATTTTTATCTCTAAATCAATTTAATGTGATATAATAACATTTTAGAATTTAATGTATTTGAATCATTTAGAATTCAAGTTCATTTCAATTCCCTGTTTACTTTAGCCTAATCTACATTAGCCGAAATCAGACGTTTCCCCTTACCAGGATCAAGTGGGTTAAAAGTGGGACATCCTGAGCTTTACCATAGTACTGTAATGATAGGAGAAGGAGGGAGGGAGCAGGAAGACGGGGGGGAGGAGAGGGGGCCAGCCCTCTAAACACCTGCAGTCACAGACCTTCACAGCATAGGACCCTCATGAGGAGACGACATACGGACCTATACTATTATCTTATTTTCAGATGGACGGGGGCAATGGGAATACGACAAAAACTGTTGAAATTATCATTCTATAAATCTTGATCTGAAATCTATGGGATATGTTTTTTGTCGTTTGGAAATAATTCGAGAGAGACTAAGAAACTCTGCGGCTCTAGGCTATAGGGTTCTAACTGAGTGAACGTTTAAGCATTTAAGACCTTTTCAAACGGATTTTCGTTGTTTTCGTGTGGAACTTCAGTATCTTAAATTGTTGAGCGAGACGCCCAAGGAATGTAGCGATAACATCTTATTATCTTATTTCTGGTCTCCTACACGAGAAAAAGAAAAAGGTAGGCTACGTTGGCAAGTTCTCTCTAGACACTTTTTTCAAAATCACAAGTATTTGTTTGTTTGTTTTAGTCAGTGTGTTGAGGGACCAATATAATTACCAAGAACGAAGGGGTAGCCTACATCTGGAGAGAACGTTTACTCGCTCTTTCTTTTGATGTGTGAGTTCACAGGTAACTGCGATGTTATCAGGAGCCATCGATCGACGTCATGGTCATGAAATGAATTCCTACATAATATGCACAGTCGACAGTTCATGATTCCCCCCCTCAAACAATTACAAGATGAAAACATTTAGAATATAAACAGTTTCAAATTAGAAATACATTGTTTTTATAATGTTCACAGGACACAGATGTACACAAGTCAAACTTGTAGGCAGAGGGAAAAAAATGGGCCGTGACAAAGGTTAGGTTTATAATTGTAGAATAAGTGCTTTATAAACAGCACCCTGAAATGTATTGCTGGGCACACATTTCCCCACCCAAGGGAAAATATTTTTATGAATGTGTTTACAGTCTATATATGAAGTTCTATGAAGTGCTTTAAATTAACTTGCTATTTAATTTCCTCCCTTTTGCAAGTTATTGTAGCAGATGCAGAAGTACTCTGTGGCCTACTTGATATATTTGGTTAGAAAAATAAGAGCATTCCAGGGCGCATCTGATAAGTACTCCTTTGGGGAGAGAATTTAATGGACGTTATGGACTCAGCTTTTAGTATTCATAATTTATAAACAATCCTATCCAGCAAAGTGCAGATACTACATAATGAATGCTGACATAAAAGTAAAACAGTTACCTGACAACACCCCTAAACTGTCAGAAATGGTTTTCACATTATTTTCTTAGCAATGTATTTTGTATTTCCTGCATGAGGCAGGAAATGCACTGTTAACTGTGTGTCTCAGTATGACTGTCTAGCACAAACAGGTCTATTAATTATGTCTCCCATGCCCTCACTCAGACACTCACAATCTCACATCACACAGTGGTCTCTTTCTCTCTGTCTCCCTCTCTCACACACACACAAACGTGACAATGACTTATTATCTTTCAGACCTGTCTCTACTATGGATAGTGCCAAGACAGCGACTCGAGCCCTACTCCTCCTGTTGAGTTTCTGTGTTTGCAGTACCTCAGGCCTCCAACAGTCTGCTCCGAGGATACGCCTGTCTTTCAAAGGTGAGTCACTTGACCAGAACATAGGTCTCTCAGACACAGACACTGCTCATATGTCAGCTGGCATGGCTTCCAGGATAGCTTGGTAGCAGATATTTTCTATTTTGGCTTTTGTTGTTCTTAGCGAACCTGTCAGCGATCTCAGAAAGTCTTGTGGTTTACATGCACACAATCACGTGCAGGCACGCACACATGCACACGCACACACACACACACACACACACACAAATACACAGACATATGTTTCCTCTTTTATACATATGTAAAAAGCTTATATCCTGCCTACTGGCAAAAAGTTAATGAGAGAAAACAAAAGGTGGATGTTGCCATTGAGTGGGGGGTGGGAGTGGTGGTCTCTAGTGCCCTTCATAACAGTTGAGCCCACACCCTAAGCCCTCATTAACATAGTACAGCATTTTTATTTGATTTATGTTAATGATTCAATGACAACAGTTAACTAGGGAGATGAGAAAGATTCTCCAAAATCGATTATACGATCTGCTTATTCAAATAACTGCTGGGTCTAAAGGAATTGTTACCATACATTTCCATGAATTGTTTACAAGGTTTAGTGTTCAATTTGTTACATTAAATAATTAAGTAATCTCCAGTAAGAAACTGCTAGCCTTTGGTTGCTAACAGCTGAGAACTGCTAGCTAACTGGCAACCACAAAACAGTCAACAACTTCGGGAGTACAGACCCACAGAAATAGTCTGATCAGTGCCGAAAGTAATAACTGCCGAAAATGTACAGTCAAAGAGGAGAATAATTATTCTGTAAAGAAATAAATATATTTGAAATAGAGTGATACTAAGACAAAATAAACTTGACATAGTGTGTAAATTGATTAAAATGCTGGAAGTGAATGCTGGATTTTTTTTTTTTTGCAAAAGCTGTGTGCATTAATTAAGGAAATAGAAGCCTGGCTCAAATACAAGCCTGTCTCTAATAAGCTCCTGTTGTGTTCAGGGATTTAAGCAAATAAACTCTCGGGGTATTCATTGAAATGTTACGGTAGTTCAAGTACATATAAGCTTAGTTGGTTGCAATGTGATGTGGTAGAGTCTGCCACAGAAGCTAAGCCCACACACCAGTGTTTGTTGCTAATAGTAAGGGTAAGCCTGAACTGGTGGTGAACTAACCAAATGGTATTATATTAGATTGCTGGCATATTGAATTGTATCGGATTGCTGTGGATGATATTACATTTATTGTTTGCTTGCTGTAACTGTCTGTCGTTCTCTTCCATCATTCACAGAGTGGTGTTGATTTCACAATGAATGCAACCAACGTGTAAAAATCTCACAAATATATTTTGTCAGTCAAATCCGTGTAAAGACCTCACTGATATCGTTTGTCAGTCATATCCACCCACTTACCCCTAAACCCAATCATCTCCACTTCTTTTCCAAGAATAGGTGGAAAATTGGGATTTGCTCCCCTGCTCTGTGTTTTCTGACATTCCAAAGATTGATTGTTCATTGTTTGCGACAGGGACTCTCTTTGTTCCATAAGGCGCCTGTGGAGGAGGGTTTTTGGGGAGGGACGGGGGAGGGGTGCATGTGACTCCCTCCCATGGATGTGATTTAGAGACTGGGACTGGGACTGGGTGAGGGGGGCAGGAGGATAGGAGGACCACTGAAATGATGCCGGATCAAGATTGTAAATTATATGATCTATGATCAAGGCCCTTCGTGTTTCCTGGTTGATGGGAACTGTGTCGGAGGAAGGGACAAAACAAAAAAAAGTTTCCAGTGACCTAGGACAGGGGTGTCAAACTCATTCCATGGAGGTCCTAGTGTCTGCTGGATTTTCTTTTTTCTTTTTAATTAAGACCTAGACAACCAGGTGAGGGAAGTTCCATACTAATCAGTGACCTAAATGTATCAATTAAGTACAAGGGAGGAGGAAACCCTGCAGACACTCGGACCTGAGTTTGACATGTGTGACCTAGAATGGCAGGTAGAAATAGAGGCAGAGAAATATGGATTTTAGGTTGTCTTCTGCATTATGGAGGCAATGGTTTAAAGCCTCACTTGGACTTATTTTACACTTTAAAAGGGTCAGATCGGGACATTTGTCTCAGCTCTTTCATGTCTGGACCTGGTTTACCTGAATCAAATGAGGTATGAAGAAACATTAAGTGTTTTTTTTCTTCATCAGATAGTGCCAACACATTGTTATGGCGATGAGGATGGGCGCGGCCAGGCACTGTGTCGTGACTCGGGGGTGTGTGTTGGCATGTTGCTAGTTTTAGCCATTGCTGTACACTTTACCCCAGTGGACGGAGCAGATGGACGTTTGCCAGAGAGGCTTGTTATCCTGTGTTTACCTTGGAGGAACAGAACCGGACCTTGCCCCACCTTTTAAGAACCATCCCGTGTCAGCCAGGAGCAGATCCGATTGCGCAGCAGCTTATTTTAGCGGCACATTGACTGCATCCTGTTAACAGTATTCAGACTAACAGTCACCTCAAAGGAAGACGGCAGAGCACTTTGATGTAAACACAGATGTCCTTACTCTGGCCAGGCTAAAACCGTACGTGCATATGCAGATGTTTGTTCACAAACCTTTGTCAAATGCCATGGGACATTCATCATATGTCCCACATGGACAAACTGAGGGATTTTGTATAGATTACACATGTGTTTCCACGGTACATAGTAAATACATCATAGCACATACACGTTTAAAAGCTATTGTACATACAGTGGCAAGAAAAAGTATGTGAACCCTTTGGAAATATTTCTGCATAAATTGGTCATAAAATTTGATCTGATCTTCATCTAGGTCACAACAATAGACAAACACAGTGTGCTTAAACGAATAACACACAAACATTTATATGTTTTCATGTCTTTATTGAACACACCGTGTAAACATTCACAGTGCAGGGTGGGAAAAGTATGTGAACCCTTGGATTTAATAACTGGTTGACCCTCCTTTGGCAGCAATAACCTCAGCCAAACATTTTCTGTAGTTGCGGATCAGACCTGCACAGCGGTCAGGAAGAATTTTGGACCATTCCTCTTTACAAAACTGTTTCAGTTCAGCAATATTCTTGGGATGTCTGGTGTGAACTGCTCTCTTGAGGTCATGCCACAGCATCTCCATCGGGTTGAGGTCAGGACGTATATTTTCTGTTGAAGCTATTCTGTTGTTGATTTACTTCTTTCTGTCTTTTGCGTCTTTGTCCTGTTGCATCAACCAACGTCTGTTGAGCTTCAATTGGCGGACAGATACCCTAACATTCTCCTGCAAAATGTCTTGATAAACTTGGGAATTCATTTTTTCCGTCAATGATAGCAAGCTGTCCAGGCCCTGAGGCAGCAAAGCAGCCCCAAACCATGATGCTCCCTCCACCATACTTTACAGTTGGGATGTGGTTTTGATGTTGGTGTGCTGTGCCATTTTTTCTCCACACAGTGTTGAGTTCCTTCCAAACAACTCAACTGTAGTTTCGTCTGTCCACAGCATATTCTGTCAGTAGCGCTGTGGAACATCCAGGTGCACTTTTGCAAACTTCAGACATGCAGCAATGTTTTTTGGGGACAGCAGTTGCTTCTACCGTGGTGTTCTCCCATGAACACCATTCTTGTGTTTTACGTATCATAGACTCATCAACAGAGATGTTAGCATGTTCCAGAGATTTCTGTAAGTCTTTAGCTGACACTCTAGGATTCTTCTTAACCTCATTGAGCATTCAGTGCTGAACTTTCTCCATTTATAGACAGCTTCACGACTTATATCTCCCTCACAAACTTTAAGCATCAGCTGTCAGAACAGCTCACAGATCACTGCACCTGTACATAGCCCATCTGTAAATAGCCCATTCAACTACCTCATCCCCATATTGTTATTTAATTTTGCTCCTTTGCATCCCAGTATCTCTACTGGCACATTAATCATCTGCACATCACTCACTCCAGTATTTAATTGCTAAATTGTAATTACTTTGGCCCCTATGGCCTATTTATTGCCTTACCTCCCTAATCTTACTACATTTGCGCACACTGTATATAGATTTCTCTGTTGCGTTATTGACTGTATGTTTGTTTACTCCATGTGTAAGTCTGTGTTGTTGTTTTTGTCGCACTGCTTTGCTTTATCTTGGCCAGGTCGCAGTTGTAAATGAGAACTTGTTCTCAACTGGCCTACCTGGTTAAATAAAGGTGCAAAACATTTTTGTCTTACCGTTGACTGATGAACATCAATGCTTTTACGGGGAGATGTGACGTCTCTTGTCTCTGAATGAATGAATGAATGAATGAATGGGTGTAAATCTCATTCATGGTGCCTTTCCATTAAGACTTACTCGCACACCAGTGTTTTATGTTCATGTAAGCTCTAGTGCTATTGTGTTTCCCTCAGGAGTGTGACGCTAAATATTTGTGGCGAGCAGAATCAACAACCTCTGCATCGTTCAAGACGATTGCTTTGCGAGAAGGTTTTAACGTTCAGCTGGTCACTGTTATGTAAATGCAGGCTGCCTTGGCTCCAAGTCAGAGCAGGTCTGCCAGAGCCATGGCCCAGTGCGACACGGGTGCCGTTCCGCATAGGAGGAAAGAGAACATTTGGAGCCGTTTGTGTAAATCACTCGGGTGGAAGAGAGAGACGGAACACGCGGGGGAAATGCGCCATCAGAGAGTGGGTCACAGAACAGACCTGGTTTAAAGGCTTTACTCAGAGTTCCTCATACCGTGTCTCCTCAGAGACCTGCATTAGCATCCATAAAGTTGCACAGTACATTCAGCCAATGCCACAAACTCAATCAGAAGCTTGGAACACATGAAATATTGAAATCTTAAAAGCCTCTGCAATACGCCCTGAGAAGTTACGTATTTAGTCATTCGCACATTTTCTCTTGGTGTTAGTAGTCTATGTTCTGTAAATGCTGCTGATAGTGAGAAATAAAGCACTTGTAGTCGTTATCAGGGAAACTGCATGGGAAAGATTCAAGGCAATAAACAGAAAGAGCTCATGGCTCCCCCTGCTGGATATTAAGATTTTACCATTCTCATCTGCTACAGAACTTATTTTGCAGATGATTTACACTAACGTTGTGTCCCTGTGTGTGTCCATGCATATTTGTGTCTCTCTCCTCCGCAGAGTTGTTGGACACCAGAGCAGTCCGTCCCTTCTCCTTCTCCTTCAACACCAGTGACTACCGCATCCTGCTGATGGACCAGGACCAGGGCCGTCTCTACCTGGGCAGCCGGGAGTACCTGGTGGCCCTGGACATGCACAACGTCAACAAGGAGCCCCTCATAGTAAGAACGCACATAACCACAACTCCCTCAAAAAGACCAATGAATCTTTCCTGTGTATGCATAGCTTTACCACAGTTTAATGTGGTAGTATATTTTACATTTAACCAGGCAAGTCAGTTAAGAGCAGATTCTTATTGACAATCTACCAGGAAACTGCCTTGTTCAGGGGCAGAACGACAGATTTTTACCTGGTCAGCTTGGGGATTCGATCCAGCAACTTTTCGGTTACTGGACCAATGCTCTAACCACTAGGCTACCTGCCTCCGCGTAGTAACACACCTCAAGTAAAATGATCCTGTAATGTCTGGTATCATTTGTCCCTGACAGATCCATTGGCCAACCTCTGACAAGAGAAGAGGGGAGTGTCGGATGACAGGAAAAGGAGGACAGGTGGGAATGCCTTGTCTTTGTAAAAGAACCCTGGCCCCTCTACCTTTCAGTATTAACTAATGATGTCATACTTTCATGGGTCTTATTAAACAGTTTTGAAAGAGAATTTTCATACACCAACAATTGATAGCATTCCCATGTCTGTGTACACACACCAGGGTGAGTGTGCAAACTTTGTGCGTATGATAGAGCCATGGAACCGCACCCACCTGTACGCCTGTGGGACTGGAGCCTACCAACCCATCTGCACCTTTATCAACAGAGGCTGGAAGGCAGAGGTGAGAGGTTCAATATGCCCAAAATCATTTTAAAACACAATTAACTGCAGCATATCTGTGCATCTTCACGACCAGCAGCTCAGATTTCTCAAAACTGTGGTACTCAAAACTAGGGCTCAGATTTGAGCTATTTTTCACTATACATTTTGCCATTTCAAAACACTTGATCCTTATATGGCCTTTCTGGTCTCTCTCTTTCCAGGACTATGTGTTCAGGCTAGTTCCTGGATTTACTGAATCAGGGAAGGGAAAATGTTCCTACGACCCTTCCCAGGAGAACATCGCTGCTCTTATCGGTAAGCTTCACCTCACTTGTGCATACATTTAGTAGACTGCCCAAAATTGGGGCAGTCTCCCCTCTTTCATTCTCCCCACTTTCACCGTTTCCTAACCTCTCCTCTCCATCTCTTTCTCTTCCTCCTCTCTTCTCATCTGCAGATGGGAATCTGTATGCGGGGGTCCATGTAGACTTCATGGGGACAGACGCAGCCCTCTTTAGGACCATGGGGGGCAGAACAACAGTCAGGACAGAGCAGTATGACTCCAAGTGGCTCAATGGTGAGTTACTATGCCTGAAAAAGACTACCATCTTGTAAGGGTGGATTCCCAAAATGTTGACATTTTTTCCCCATGGTCCTTCAAGCCAGATACGAACCAGCGTGATCTGACTCTAAGAAATCATGGCAAACTGATAATACTGCTGCAGGTTTCTCTTTCTTTCATCACTCCGTTCCTCTCTTTCTCTCTCTGTCCGTCTCAGAGCCCGTGTTCATTCAGATCCAGCAGATTCCTGACAGCTCCGAGAGGAATGATGATAAACTCTACTTCTTCTTCCGGGAGAAGAGTCTGGATACAGGGGGAGGGGCCAGCCCCAGTGTGTTGGCCAGAGTGGGACGAGTGTGTCTGGTGAGAAGGCCTTTGCTCGGACCTAGCAGGATGGCCCTGTGAAACTGAGCTACGCCACTCTTGTATAGACTCTTATTAACTCTATTACTTGAATGACTTACATAATTATAGTTTGACTGCAACATTATGGACAACATTGTGATTGGGGAATTGTTAAGGGTAAAAAAAAAAAAGTGTCTTCCACGGAAACAGGCTTCCCTTACCTCTTCCATCCTTTACGTTCCCTCTTCCCAGAATGATGAGGGGGGTCAGAAGTCCCTGGTGAACAGATGGACCACCTTCCTGAAAGCCCGCCTGGTGTGCTCTGTGATCGGAGACGATGGGGTGGAGACCTTGTTTGACGAATTGAGTGAGACAGACCTCAGTGAAAGATTTAGTGATTTCGATAAAGATTTAGAGATCATTAGTTGTCGATGGAAGTGAATCCTTCACCAGTTCTACAGGAAAATCATTTCTGTCTCTTTCGTCATCCTTTCAGGGGATGTTTTTATCCAGCCAACGCAAGATGAACGCAACCCTGTGGTCTATGCCCTCTTCACAACTGCTGGGTAGGTCATCATTGTATCTGTCTTACATCACCTGTTATACGTAGCCTCTCTCCAATTTCCCTTCTCTCTAAAGGCCTGCCCTGTTCTCGCTCCTCAATGCTTTTCTACTCTCATCTAGGACCTGTTGGTTTACCTCTCTCTCCTCCTCCCTCCACTTCACTGGTTGAGGCTGATTGCATTCCCCACTCCCCTTGTTTTACCTTCTTTCTCTCCCAGCTCTGTGTTCAAGGGCTCAGCAGTCTGTGTGTACTCCATGGCTGACATCCGCAACGTGTTCAATGGACCCTTCTCCCACAAACATGGTCATAACTACCAGTGGACAGCCTACACCGGCAAGATTCCTTACCCTCGCCCTGGCACAGTAGGTTCAGACCAGTTACTCACTGAAAACAATCCGTATATATACATCCCATCAACTGTCACCTCTTTCCAATAGGAAAACGCATTGCTTACACTCTCTCTGTCTCTCTGTCTCTCTCTGTCTCTGTGTTACTCACGATATATAATTCTAGTGTCCAGGAGGAACATTCACCCCGGGCATTCGCACCTCTAAGGACTTCTCAGACGAGGCAGTGAACTTCATGCGAGCTCATCCCCTCATGTACCACCCTGTGTACCCTATCCACCGTCGCCCCCTGGTGGTGAGGACCGGGGTGGAGTACCGCTTCACAGCCCTGGTGGTGGACCAGGTGGACGCCGTGGACGGCCGATACGAGGTGCTCTTCCTGGGCACAGGTGAGTGTCTCTCCGTCCCAGGGCAATTGGCTGACTGAAGGGCTTCATTGCATGTTTGAATTTCACATTTTGTCTTTTGTCCAAATTCGACACGGTGACATCAGACCTCTCTTGTTCCAGATCGTGGCACTGTCCAAAAGGTCATAGTTTTACCCAAGGACCCGAGCACCATGGAGGAGCTCACCCTGGAGGAAGTGGAGGTTTTCAGGGTGTGCCTATATGATTTCTCTAAATATTGTTCACGTTATAGCAAAAGTCTCTAACCACTGTCCTTGGACATTCTTTCAATGGTTACACTTTGTTGATACTTATGTGACACGATGCATTTAATTACAGACACGGGCTGCTGTTAAAACAATGAAGATCTCATCTAAAAGGGTGAGCTGAACTCTCTCTCTCTCTTCATCGACAGGAAACACTAGAGATATTGTTGATGCTGAGCTCTTGTTTTCATTCTGTGGCTATAGCAACAGCTGTACGTGTCATCGGAGGCAGGGCTTACCCAGGTATCTCTGCATCGTTGTGGGGTATATGGGAGGGCCTGTTCCGACTGCTGTCTGGCACGGGACCCTTACTGTGCCTGGGACGGGGAGAGCTGCTCCGCTTTCACCCTCGCCACCAAGAGGTCAGGACCACAACACACACCAACACAACACACACCAACACAACACACACCAACACAACACAACACAACACACACCAACACAACACACACCAACACAACACACACCACAACCCCTCATCTGATATTGACAGGGAAGGAGTGTCATAAAGCTTTATTAGTCCTTCACTGTCTGCCTGCCTGCCTGCCTGCCTGCCCTGCCTGCCTGCCTGCCTGCCTGCCTGCCTGCCTGCCTGCCTGCCTGCCTGCCTGTCTGCCTGCCTGCCTGCCTGCCTGCCTGCCTTGCCCTGCCCTGCCCTGCCCTGCCTGCCTGTCTGTCTAAATGTCTGTCTAAATGTGTGAGTGACTGAATTCATTTCTGTGCTTGTGAAATGTGTTGGATGAACTCTGCTCTGTCTCTCTCACTCAGGAGGAGCAGAAGACAGGATGTGAAACATGGGGATCCACTGCGACAGTGCAGAGGCTTCAATGCCAAAGGTTAGACAAAAAAACATTTTTTTAAATAATATTTTAGCAGAATTCAGTGACACAATCAAATCATGTAATAACTAAAACATTAGCAAATAACTGCCATTTAAGATAATCTCCTATCTGTCTCTCTCTCCTTCTTTCTCTCTCTCTCTTCCTCCTTCCCTCCTTCAGTGGAGAATCGTCCTAGAGAGACAGTCCAGTTTGGTGTGGAGGCGAGCAGTACCTTCCTGGAGTGTCAGCCTCGCTCTCCTCAGGCTACAGTCAAGTGGCTCTATCAGAGAGAAGGAAGGAGGAAAGCGGTAAGGAGGAAAATGCATCTATTTCTGCTCTCTGAAAAGAGACCAGTATTATTCAAATATCAAATTCATACCACATTTATTGGTTACACTTGAGCTGTTGGAGCAGTTTACACAGGGGTTATCCATGTTTGATTGACTAAATAAACATACGTACATTTTTTATTTAACCTTTTATTTAACTACGCAAGATATTTAAGGACCCATTCTTATTTACAATGACGGCCTACCCCGTCTAAACCCAAACCCGGACGATGCTGGGCCATTTAAGCCCTGCCCTATGGGACTCCCAATCACTGCAAGTTATGATACAGCCTGGAATTGAACCAGGGTCTGTAGTAATGCCTCTAGCACTGGGATGCAGTACCTTAGACCGCTGCTCCACTCGGGAGCAGAAGTAAAGTTTTTCTTGTTGATATTAATAGTATTAATGATCAGCCAATGTTATTTCAGTTCCAAAATATCTATAGAGAAATAGTCAATCACTTTTGAAACACAAATGAGGCAGATGTGGACCTTGTTCTCCTCCTCACTACCATAACACTCTCTCCCCCTCACTACCATAACACTCTCTCTCCCTCACTACCATAACACTCTCTCCCTCACTACCATAACACTCTCTCCCCCTCACTACCATAACTCTCTCTCCCCCTCACTACCATAACACTCTCTCCCCCTCACTACCATAACACTCTCTCCCTCACTACCATAACACTCTCTCCCTCACTACCATAACACTCTCTCCCCCTCACTACCATAACTCTCTCTCCCCCTCACTACCATAACACTCTCTCCCTCACTACCATAACACTCTCTCCCCCTCACTACCATAACTCTCTCTCCCCCTCACTACCATAACACTCTCTCCCCCTCACTACCATAACACTCTCTCCCCCTCACTACCATAACACTCTCTCTCCCTCACTACCATAACACTCTCTCCCTCACTACCATAACACTCTCTCCCCCTCACTACCATAACACTCTCTCCCCCTCACTACCATAACACTCTCTCTCCCTCACTACCATAACACTCTCTCCCTCACTACCATAACACTCTCTCCCTCACTACCATAACACTCTCTCCCCCTCACTACCATAACTCTCTCTCCCCCTCACTACCATAACACTCTCTCCCCCTCACTACCATAACACTCTCTCCCCCTCACTACCATAACACTCTCTCTCCCTCACTACCATAACACTCTCTCCCTCACTACCATAACACTCTCTCCCCCTCACTACCATAACTCTCTCTCCCCCTCACTACCATAACACTCTCTCCCCCTCACTACCATAACACTCTCTCCCTCACTACCATAACACTCTCTCCCTCACTACCATAACACTCTCTCCCCCTCACTACCATAACACTCTCTCCCCCTCACTACCATAACATTCTCTCCCTCACTACCATAACTCTCTCTCCCCCTCACTACATAACACATTCTCCCCCTCACTACATAACACTCTCTCCCCCTCACTACCATAACACTCTCTCTCCCCCTCACTACCACAACACTCTCTCTCCCCCTCACTACCACAACACTCTCTCTCCCCCTCACGACCATAACACTCTCTCTCCCCCTCCCTACCGTAACACTCTCTCTCCCCCTCACTACCACAACACTCACTACCATAACACTCTCTCTCCCCCTCACTACCATAACACTCTCTCTCCCCCTCACTACCACAACACTCTCTCTCCCCCTCACTACCACAACACTCTCTCTCCCCCTCACTACCACAACACTCTCTCTCCCCCTCACTACCACAACACTCTCTCTCCCCCTCACGACCATAACACTCTCTCTCCCTTTCACCCCTCAGCTCAACCGGGACAGAGAGTATCTGAAGACAGCCCACGGGATCCTTCTGAAATCCCTCAGCCAATCGGATGCTGGGCTCTACCACTGCCTGGCCACAGAGAACAACTTCAAACACACTGTGGCCCGGGTGTCGCTGCGCATTCTGGACCGAGACATCGTGCTGGCCCTCACATCCCCTGACAACGACCCCATGACCTCCAACAGCCCTCCCACTGGACGGGGGAGACAACATGACCCCAAGCAGCAGAGGGTCCCTCCAACCCCCCCTTTCACAGACACCCTGTCCCAGCCGGAGGTCAGGCTGATCCACCAGTACTGTCAGTCCTACTGGGAGCAGCTGAGGCACAAGCAGCAACAGCCCAAACGCACTTCCAGGAGACACACAGAGAGCCAGGAGCAAGAGCCGGAGGAGCAACAGCCTAAACGCATCAGCAGAAGACACACAGAGAGCCAGGAGACCCAAGGAGGATAGAGGACTGGACTTCCAACACTAGCCAGCTAGGACACTCCTGTGGTAGACTACAGATCCATGTTTGACACCAAACATGAGTTTCATCTCTCTTTGTACATTGAATGACATGTGATACCGACCCTCACACAACCCAGTATCTCAGTATAGAAATGTAATATATCGATACGTGTATATATTTTAGGATCATAATAGATCCATGGTTTATTAATGTTTAAAGGTTATGACATAAAACAATTGATAAACATTTCCCTTTTCACGCTTTATTCGGTTGGAAATGTGTACATTTTGCTGTTCAGCGTTGAGCGATAATGTTTTGGTGTGATGTACATGTATGTGTGTCTTTGTCTACTAATACCATATGTGATATTGTAATTGTGGTGACTCTCTTGTTCTCTCTCACACCTTTGTGACCTATGTTTGTTTGAGGACTCATAGCTATACGGTATCCTTTGAATTGTGTGCGTGGACGGTGGTGGATTGAAAGGGACGTAAGGGATCTTTCAACAAGACAGATCATCTCCACATGTAGAAGAATAAGACGATAAATCCCATGTGTGCATAATCTCTGTATTACATTATAATACTACATTCCAGCCATATCAAATTGTCACTTTTAATGGGAACAGGTATAAAGAAGACTGTGAAGAAGACCTCACCATATGTTCTAATGATATTGAGCAACATACTGCAATGTGTAGTACAGCAACATACTGCAATGTGTAGTACAGAAACATACTGTAATGTGTAGTACAGAAACATACTGTAATGTGTAGTACAGAAACATACTGTAATGTGTAGTACAGAAACATACTGTAATGTGTAGTACAGAAACATGCTGTAATGTCTAGTACAGCAACATACTGTAATGTGTAGTACAGCAACATACTGTAATGTGTTGTACAGAAACATACTGTAATGTGTTGTACAGAAACATACTGTAATGTGTAGTACAGCAACATACTGTAATGTGTAGTACAGAAACATACTGTAATGTGTAGTACAGAAACATACTGTAATGTGTAGTACAGAAACATACTGTAATGTGTAGTACAGAAACATACTGTAATGTGTTGTACAGAAACATACTGTAATGTGTTGTACAGAAACATACTGTAATGTGTAGTACAGAAACATACTGTAATGTGTAGTACAGAAACATACTGTAATGTGTTGTACAGAAACATACTGTAATGTGTTGTACAGAAACATACTGTAATGTGTTGTACATACTCAGCATGAGTCCTACACTGGAAACGTTTGAACGGCAAATATAAAGATATGTGATCCCATCAATCGTTTCTCTGTCTTACGTTCCGTTGATTTCTCTCACATTTGGGACTTTCACACAATCCTTATCTGTAGCATTCTTCTGATGTAAATCTTCGTGAGTCACCTTCCAGTCAGCAACTGATACAAAAACACCAACACAAAAGAGATTAACCGGATCAACCAGACTGTTGAGTCCATGGTTACAGAGTGGAAAATAATACAGGATGGAATGCACTTATCAGTCGTCCCACTCATCGTCATCTTCATCATCATAACCTCCTTCTTCTTCACCTTCATCTGAAACCGAAGGGAGTTATGTCTGTTATGCTGGTATTTATTTTTAGATTCATGAGGATGAACCACAATGCATTTGGTTTATTTGACACATTTGTAGATGGAATATAATACATTAATGAATGAATGATAGATTAGGATGAGAAGGTGTTTACCAGAGGAGTGGATGACTTTACTCCTCTTCTGCATGACCATCATCAGAGCTCCTACGATGCCCTCTGAGTCTGTCTCAGCAGGCGGAGGTGACTCAGGACTGTCTGTGACCTGGGACACAAAGGTCAAAGGTCAATGATCATGTAAACTGAAATATATAGACTTCACTCTCATTGACAAAGACAATTTCTGCATTTGAATAACAAAGTTTAGTTTACGTTTTTGAGCTTCCTCCCCAGGCGGATCTGGTCCAGCAGAGCTCCTCTTCCACCTCCTTCACATCCTCCTGTAGATGCAGGAGCAGGTGATGGGTGACCTTTATAGGGGTGTGGAGGAAAAGGAAAGTCTCCAGTGCTCTGGGCTGGGGGAGGCGGTGGAGGAGGTGGAGGAGGAGGGGCAGGCATGGAGCGCTGGTGGCCAGGGGGAGGAGAAGTATAGGACACAGTGGGTGGAGGGGGTGGGAGTCCGCCTTGGCCGCTTGAGGGGGGTGGAGGTGGCAAGGCTCCACGTGATGGAGGGGGATGGGAGGGGGGTGGTCCTCGCCCTGGCTGTCCTGGGGGAGGGGGCAGGGGGCCGGAGCGACCCCCCCGTGGAGGAGGGGGGGCAGGAGAGGAGGAACAGCTGCCTGGTACGGGAGGTAGAGAACCCTGTCTACCAGGAGGAAGCTCAGGATCTACATGACATTGGGATGAAAAAAAGGCCAATTTATTAGATTACAAAAAGAGATTGATTTACAGTTAGTTGTAAAAAAAGTGAGGAAGTTGGTAACTCTAGACCAGGAGACAGACACTCAGAATGACACTTACCAGTGTGCATGGCCTTTTTGACTGCTTCCATGCCGCCTGAGTTCTCGATGACTTGTTGGATGAGTTGGGAGGTCTCCTCATCCTTCAGCTCAGCCTCACTGATCCCAGCACAGGACAGCAGCTTCTTCAGGTCAGGGTCCAGGTTGTTGGGATCCCAGCCCACATGGCTCACGTGTCTGAGGAAGAGCGGAGAGAGAGGGAGAGGAACATACACCTGAGTGAGTACCTTAGAAAAGTATGAGTGGCAAGCTTGGATTCTGTCCTGGTTTGTAAATTCGACAAATTGAGGACAGACAATTTGATGATAGGTGTCATGTACAGTGCCTTGCGAAAGTATTCGGCCCCCTTGAACTTTGCGACCTTTTGCCACATTTCAGGCTTCAAACATAAAGATATAAAACTGTATTTTTTTGTGAAGAATCAACAACAAGTGGGACACAATCATGAAGTGGAACGACATTTATTGGATATTTCAAACTTTTTTAACAAATCAAAAACTGAAAAATTGGGCGTGCAAAATTATTCAGCCCCCTTAAGTTAATACTTTGTAGCGCCACCTTTTGCTGCGATTACAGCTGTAAGTCGCTTGGGTTATGTCTCTATCAGTTTTGCACATCGAGAGACTGAAATTTTTCCCATTCCTCCTTGCAAAACAGCTCGAGCTCAGTGAGGTTGGATGGAGAGCATTTGTGAACAGCAGTTTTCAGTTCTTTCCACAGATTCTCGATTGGATTCAGGTCTGGACTTTGACTTGGCCATTCTAACACCTGGATATGTTTATTTTTGAACCATTCCATTGTAGATTTTGCTTTATGTTTTGGATCATTGTCTTGTTGGAAGACAAATCTCCGTCCCAGTCTCAGGTCTTTTGCAGACTCCATCAGGTTTTCTTCCAGAATGGTCCTGTATTTGGCTCCATCCATCTTCCCATCAATTTTAACCATCTTCCCTGTCCCTGCTGAAGAAAAGCAGGCCCAAACCATGATGCTGCCACCACCATGTTTGACAGTGGGGATGGTGTGAGCTGTGTTGCTTTTACGCCAAGCATAACTTCTTGCATTGTTGCCAAAAAGTTCAATTTTGGTTTCATCTGACCAGAGCACCTTCTTCCACATGTTTGGTGTGTCTCCCAGGTGGCTTGTGGCAAACTTTAAACAACACTATTTATGGATATCTTTAAGAAATGGCTTTCTTCTTGCCACTCTTCCATAAAGGCCAGATTTGTGCAATATATGACTGATTGTTGTCCTATGGACAGAGTCTAACACCTCAGCTGTAGATCGCTGCAGTTCATCCAGAGTGATCATGGGCCTCTTGGCTGCATCTCTGATCAGTCTTCTCCTTGTATGAGCTGAAAGTTTAGAGGGACGGCCAGGTCTTAGTAGATTTGCAGTGGTCTGATACTCCTTCCATTTCAATATTATCGCTTGCACAGTGCTCCTTGGGATGTTTAAAGCTTGGGAAATCTTTTTGTATCCAAATCCGGCTTTAAACTTCTTCACAACAGTATCTCGGACCTGCCTGGTGTGTTCCTTGTTCTTCATGATGCTCTCTGCGCTTTTAACGGACCTCTGAGACTATCACAGTGCAGGTGCATTTATACGGAGACTTGATTACACACAGGTGGATTGTATTTATCATCATTAGTCATTTAGGTCAACATTGGATCATTCAGAGATCCTCACTGAACTTCTGGAGAGAGTTCGCTGCACTGAAAGTAAAGGGTCTGAATAATTTTGCATGCCCAATTTTTCAGTTTTTGATTTGTTAAAAAAGTTTGAAATATCCAATAAATGTCGTTCCACTTCATGATTGTGTCCCACTTGTTGTTGATTTTTCACAAAAAAATACAGTTTTATATCTTTATGTTTGAAGCCTGAAATGTGGCAAAAGGTCGCAAAGTTCAAGGGGGCCGAATACTTTCGCAAGGCACTGTAACTACATGTATTGTGATAGCTTATGAAGGCTTTATTTTACCGCCTGCTTATATGTGTGTGCTTAGTATCCACTCACTTAAACCCACTGGGTGCTCCAATGTCTGCTTTGGAGAGTTTACTGCCCTTCCTCTTGTCCTTCTTCTTGTCCTTTTTCCCCTTACTGACAAAGGCAGGAGCAGGCACAGGTGTGACGGAGCGGTAGCGTGAAGCCTGGATGTCTGGGATCTGGATGTCTATGGTTGCCACAGAGGGAGAAGCGGGACTCCCAGGTCCTGGATTACAATTGGTGTGTACATGTATGAAACACATTGCATGTTTACATATTGGGTCAGTTGGTATTGGTGCCTGGGGTATAACACGTACAATGGGATTAGGGATACTCACCTTTACCTCTGTCTGTAAGTAAAACACACATATTAAGAAAATAAAAAAGGATTCTTTAGTGATTACTTCAGACACCCGCATCCAAAGGTCCGTGGTATTAGTATGTCAGTCTTACCATTGGAAGGCAGGGGGCGCTGCTTCTTCTCTGAGACTGTGAGAAGGAGAAAAGAAGGGAACGGGAAACGAGAGGATGTCAGTTTAGATAATGTCTTCTCATCTCCAACACAACCTTTTCCTTTGAAAAGCCACAGCTAACCTCTATGGAACCACACCTTACAATATTTGTTCTGTTTTCCAGTATCAGAGATACACTACTGTTCAAAACATTTGGAGTCACTTAGAAATGTCCTTGTTTTTGAAAGAAATTGAAAGGAGATGAAAGGACATTTTTTTGTCCATTAAAATAACATCAAATTGATCAGAAATACAGTGTAGACATTGTTAATGTTGTAAATGACTATTGTAGCTGGAAACGGCTGATTTTTTATGGAATATCTACATAGGCGTACAGAGGCCCATTACCAGCAACCATCACTCCTGTGTTCCAATGGCACGTTGTTAGCTAAAACACCAGTTTCAACATCAACAGTGAAGAGGCGACTCCGGAATGCTGGCCTTTTAGGCAGAATTGCAAAGCAAAAGACATATCTCAGACTGGCCAATAAAAATAAAAGATTAAGATGGGCAAAAGAACACAGACACTGGACAGAGGAACTCTGCCTAGAAGGCCAACATCCAGAATCGCCTCTTCACTGTTGACGTCGAGGTTGCTGATAATGGGCCTCTGTACGCCTATGTAGATATTCCATTGAAAATGAGCTGTTTCCAGCTACAATAATAATTTACAACATTAACAATGTCTACACTGTATTTCTGATCAATTTGATGTTATTTTAATGGACAAAAATATTGCTTTTCATTCAAAAACAAGGACATTTCTAAGTGACCCCAAACTTTGAACAGTCGTGTGTATTATATCAAATATGACAAATAACAACCACAAACAAATAACGCAAAACACAATGTTTCTGTCCTGGATCCTACAACAAATGACCTGACCTTGACGGTTTCTCTGGTTTATCTTGTCTTCCACTGCACATAGGAATGTTTCAGACTCTTGTTCATTCACAAAGTTCAGCCCCACTTGGCAGTCCTGCATTGTATTGGAGTGAACTATGACATATCTTGGCATACATTTGCAGAAGGAGAAATACAAATGGACAATCACTCAACCTTGGATTTATAATCAAGCCATCATCATGAGCATCCAGGGCATATTCATGTTTTGCTTACATCTGCAGCAAATGCGTGGAAGAAGGGTCGGGGGCTGTGGTAGATCATTTGGTTATAGAGCTCCTGCTCCCAGGTCAGCTGTCCTTTCTGGGGGGGAAAACAACTGTTAGCATAACTGTAGCTTAAACTGACAGTGGACAATATTGCAACTGATCCTTCAGGCTCTCATCTCATGGTAAACTGACAGTGGACAATATTGCAACTGATCCTTCAGGCTCTCAGCTCATGGTAAACTCAACAGTGGACAATATTACAACTGATCCTTCAGGCTCTCAGCTCATGGTAAACTCAACAAAGGATCCTTATCTAGACTGGGTTACTATACACACTTTGTGACAACTGCTAATGTAAAAATGGCTTTTTAAAGAAATATGATTGATTGATTGATAGATATTCGACCATCATTATAGCTGACGTTACATATTCCTGTTACCTTGACATCGAAGAGGCGTATGAAGTAGGAGCGACGAGGGTTGTCCTTGGTGAAGCAGGCCACCCCAGTGTGCTGCAGGCTCCAGCAGGTGGGACTATGTGGCAGGGCCATATACAGCTGCACCACAGCCGTGGCCAGGGACTACACACACGCACACGTGCACACGTGCACACGCACACACGCACACACACACACACACACACACAAAGGGTATGGAATTAGTTTATATGTTGGCTCCTGATAAGTGCACATCGGAAAAGTGCAATTAAAATGCTGACTATAGATGATTTTACTCTGGACAGGCTGTGCTCAGGTTAAGAGCAAACATTTAGGACAATCGGAAGTTTATCAGTTTATCATTTATCAGGAGTCGACTATACAGAGCCAAGTTACCTGTGATACGAGCTTACAATCTGCTGTTTGGTACTCTGTTGTGGTTTGAAAAGTTATTGGGTAGTTGCCAGAGCAAACACCTGCCCCATTAATGTCATCACATTTTCTGTAGTAGGACTTTTTAGATCTTGTGTTTTGTTAGAATTATCAGCTACCACTGCTGGCTTGGGCCTACTTCAGAAACCAGGAAGTTGGAATGTGAAAAAAAAAGGAGACTGCACATACTCATATGTGACTGAGTTTAACTGCTGCCTCTGATTCTGTTACCAGAGGAAGTGGTTTACACCAGCATTTCCTGTAATTTACTCATGTCTGTTTTAAAGTCATTGCGTAGAGACTCTTGGTGGACATGCAAAATGTCTTTTAATTGTTTGAATTTCTAACAATAGATTACTTTTAAAGTTACCAAATGTTACATCAAATGCCATTGCCAATGCACTATGTAAACATAGCAGAGCAACAGTACGAATGGTTCATTCAGTCCCTGAAAAAGATAACAAGGATGAGGCTGAAGCACCGGCGACCATATTGCCCAATCATATCTTACTGTATACAAAGAAGATGTAAAAAACATGTTTTATCCACGGCCTGGGGAAATTGACACACAGGAAAATTGATAAAAGGTTAGAATTCACATATATACCATAACCTGTATTTAGAGTTGATACATATTCTCTCACTAAGTACTCTCGGCTGGCAAACGCTACCGGTGTGGCCGTGCCTTTAAAGTACCCTCATAACCCCACACCAATCTGCAGTAGCACACCAACCATATAGTTTCCTCTACCAAACACTCTCCTACATACCAAACACTCAAACACCAGTCATATTGTTTCCTATATGCCAACCATCCAGTTTCCTAGTACCAATCATTCAACCAGATAGCTTCCTACATACCAAACACCAACCAAATATACCAATCCTCCCCTCCCTCCTTGATTCCCAGGAAGGACTTACAGCACACCTCCTCCCCAGGAGGTCCTCCAGCCTCTCATTCTCCTGTGGGCTCAGCAGAGAGCTGGGACTGTACCCCTGAACTCCTTTAGACTTAGATCCCAGACTCATAGTTCCCTCTCAGAATATCCACCTAGTACCAAAGAGGAGCTGATCATTGATGTGCCTGGCTGTCCTCTTCCTCAAACAGGCACTAACAAGTTGAAATGACGCAGGCGGTTTCTCTTCTGCCTTCTACAATGTGTTAAATGCACACAAAGACTCAAAGCAGGAAATGGACAATTACAGTTCCCCCCCCCCCCCCCCCCCCCCCCGTTTATCTCGCCCATGATGATGATCACGTTTGAATGGCGTTGCTTCTATTTCATGGTCTGACTAAGAAGTCTCTTTTAAGTTTTAGTCATTGTTTCTTTTCTTAAAACGTCAAACTCTTCTCAGGCACTCAGTTTCCTCTACAAGGACCACACATTAACGTGACATATGTCATAAAAGAGAACAAACCATATTCAAAACATTTCATTACATGAAACTTTATTGGCCGAATAACTCCATTTTTAAAATACCAAATAAAGACAGTCTCCAAGCTCTCTTAAAAAGTTAAATTGATCAACATCTTTATACAGGCCTCCCCTATTCGGAATTTCTCCGACTTACTCAGAAAAGCCAAGTCCAACGGTAGCAGATGACATCATACTACTTCTGCTCTCTGACTGACTAGCGACACGGAGGTCAGTATTGAGTGGACATTTGTTTGTACGATCACACCAACAGCCCTCTCTGCCCCTAATCATTTGCATTCCATGACTACATTTCATATTTTTTTTGTTGGTATGTACCACATGACAGATAAAAAAACAAAACAATATAAAAGTTTGAAATATCCATTTAAAGTTGCTGGATATAATATAAAGTTCACATAAATGTTTTTAAACCAATCAGTCATGAGGAATTGGGAGGGTCATCCCTTCCGTCATTATCACGGCTGATAGCTGCACTTATAGGAAAATGTCTGACTGTGTTATGCTAACATGAGCTTGGTACCATGGAAAAAAAACTAACAGGAATGATCAAACCTTAGGATACTCTATAGAGTCAATACACCTAGCAATATGTATGGGCATTGGGCAAAAACACTGTACAAATTCTGGATTTGATTAAAAACAACACATATTCCTTGATTTATAAATGACAATCACAGAGAAAATTACATAACATACTGTACAATCTTGTTTGAAAATAAAAAACTTCCCATGAAGAGAAAAATAATAATAGATCCATTTCATTTCTTTATGTGTAAAAAATATCTCATTGAAAATTCAAGGGAGGTAGATAAGGAGGGTAAATGATGAAGCCATTCATTGGTATACTTCGAACATATGCTATCATTACCCTCAGAACCTGTTGTCTCTGCGACAACTTTATTAGTGCCTCAAAACAACATACTGAAAGCAAACCACAGTGTTTGTCACCTCAGAGCTGCTGCTTTTGAGTTGCTGGTTCTGTTTCCCACCCCGAACAAGACCTACCACCACATAATGCCATCTTGTGGGGGAATTGTAATGATATATTCTTTTCCATGTCCAGCCAAGGCCCTCTCATTTGGCTATGGTTAAATAATGTGCACGTCGTGGGGGAATTTGATGTTTGGGATAGATTTGGTTGGCATTTTGCTGGTATTACTGTTTATTATGGTCTGTTGCTAGTGCCCGCCTCCACTCCGAGACTCTCCAGACACCCAGTCAAGGATGATGAATGACGTACTCATCACCATGAAGACGAAGCCTAACGCTGCAAAACAGGCGGCCTGCAGAGAGAGAGCGAGGCAAAAAGAGAGGGATGTGAGCAAATTCTCAGACATTGATTAAGAAGCTTGACTGTACTATTTACTGCTACATCGCTAAACAAGACGAGACAACAGATTGAGGTTTTACCATAATCTTTGGTATGGATTTTAAAGGCTCTGTTTCTTCAGGAACAATCCTGATGTAGAAGATTCCCGGGAGGATGAAGATCAGGCTGGGTGCAGAGGTCGCTCCTAGGGTGGGAAGGGGGAAGAGGTGGAGGAACGGATAGAGGTAGGAATGCAGGGGTGAAGAGGAGGAGGTAGGGGAGTGGTCGAATGTTAACATTTTCAATAGGAACAAAACTACGAGAGGCATTAAAGTAGTACTCATTTTAGTTTCTACTTTGGATAACAATAGTCTGTGAATCTTAACTAGGTTTCCACTGAAACCACAACCAGTCATTTTACATGTGTCCGTCTCGGCACACTTACCAATGACGCCGAAGATGTCTCGAATGGTGGGCACGAAGATGACCAATAGGTTGACGATGACGAGGAGACACACGGCGATGGAGATGTGGTGAGCCCAGTGGAAGGGCTTCTCTGGGAACAGCAGCTGCAGCAGGGCCCTGCGGATCTGCAGAGGGGGACGGACGGAAGGACGGGGGACAGAGAGGTGTCACCAGGCCTGCATCACAAACCATGGCTGTGTCCATTTGTGACACAGACTATGTCTCGGGAGAAGCAGGTCAAATACGTTCCTGAAACCTGTTAGCCAATTAGCGACCTAGCAGGGGGGGTCTTGCGGGATCAAGAGCTTAATTATCCTCATACTGCAGTAACTTCAGTGCTTATACTGGAATAAATAGGAATTAAAGTAACATTACTGGGCCCTTCAAGCCAATATGAGAATACATAAACACAAGCCAGCATTGACACTGTTCAGGGCTACAAGGTAGATTTGACTCTCACCGGAAAGAGTACCACAGGAACAGTAAGGGTAACAGCAACCAGGACAGCCATACGCACACACAGGATCAGTGTGTCCAATGGGTCCACTTTAATGTATGTATGAAGGAGCTCGGAATCTACTCCACCTAAAACACAGAGAAACCGAGAATGGTAATTCTACTTCCAGACACAGATGCCTTAAAAAGGTCTTAAACACGAAGAGAAGTTAATTTACCAGTGCTCCAATTCCTGACTTCTCAAAATGGTAGCAACACGGTAACAAGAAGAGTGAACAGTCTGAACATAAATAAGTACTTCAAAATTCTCATTGCCTCAGGAGCAGTGTCTTACCAAAGAAGGTGAGGTAACCGAAGATGGCGGTCAGCCCGTACATGACGAACATGGCCAGAATGGAGATGTTGGCAACCGTCTGCATGCGTTTCTTGGTGGCGCTAAGGTCAAAGTGCACAGACAGAGATCGATTAGTAGCTGAATTTGGCAGTAACTGTATGTGTGTGAACCACGTGGATATGTGTTGCATCTCTAATCGGAACTGTGTCAAGTCATGACTTACTCTCGTAACTCTGTGTAGATGGGAAGCACCTCAGGATGGCAGACAAAAGCGAAGGCCAGGATGGGGATGGTATATGCTGTCTGAAAATAAAACAGACCATGAATTAAATGGTTCAAAACTACAAACAGAACTTGCAGCTCATTGGAGTATAATAAACACATATTGCCACAACAAGTCCTTAACTCCATACTGTATACCGTTATCTCATTTCATGTGAAACTAGTTTTCCTCTCTGACCTTCATGTTGATGGTGAAGGACTGTGCTTCACAGAAGTCCACATCAGAGGAGACAAATGAGTGGTTATCATGACTCTCCCCCAGGACGGACACTAAGTGGTTATCTTGACTGGTTATCTTCTCCAGTGGACACGGGATGTTGAACTTCTTATAGATCACCTAGTGGGAGGGACCAACTGACTGTTTAGTCAAGCACTGACGTACTGACTAGCCTGGTCCCGGGTCTGTTTGTGCTTGTATAGCCAACTTGTGTGGTCGTTGACCATTACAACCATGGGAGTTGGCGAGACAGCACAAACAGATCTGGGACCAGGCTATGTATTGCTCAGTTGGTTGGGAGATTGGTTAGAAGGTTGATGGCAAAGAAGACTCACGGAGATGAGGAAGAAAACCATACAGGAGAGAGAGAAGCCACTGGTGTAACCAAGGTAACCTGTGAAGTAATGACAAGGATACGGCGTGTTCAATAGAGCCATGTCACTCTGTCCACGTGTCCTTTCTCAGTACTAGCATGTTACAAGAAGCACCAAATATGAAAAAACAGAGAGCAAAAAAAACAGAGTGACCGAGGAAACATACCAAGATGTCGCATGAGTGAGAGTGGAAAGACGATGATGACGCTTACAATGATGATCAGGTACTTCCCATCCAAGTACCACTCTCTGACCGACAGCAGGGACATTAGACAACAAAGAACAGACCAACTGTCATGTCAATCCATCAAACAACACTTTAAAAGGCCCTGTTTTACAGCCGACGTGATGAAATAACAGTAACAACTGCCCTCTAGAGACACTTACCCAGTATTGTCCTTCAGGCCCAGAAAGGCCTGCATGACCAACGGGAGCTCAGACTTCACAATGAAGAGGTAGCTGGACATCGCTACGGGAAACAGGAAACAACAACGCGTTTACACACAACGCTATGACGGAAGCATTTTCAACGACACTTGTACTTGCACTTAAGCGGGGAACATTCACGAGGCTTACATATGATAACATAAGCCAACCATGGCTTGGCGGTCACATAATATACGGTACCTCCAATGTTGTGCATGGTGATGATGGAGCCAGCCAACACTTTGCCTGGTTGTCCAAAAGCACGGTGCCCTAGCTGCTCATAGGCTCGGATGCCTGAAAGAACACACACACACACACATAGGCGTGTCAATATTGTCTCTGTGGTTGTTGCTTTCAGGCGAACCATAACATCCTGTCAGCCACGTACTCTAGTTCCTTGGACATCTTAAGTAATGGTAGGCTATACTACAAACGTTATTGGTTTCAATAAAGAGATAGGTATCTTGGTGAAATACCAGCATCTTACCTACAACTCCTGCACTTCTCAGGAGGAGGTGGATGGAATAGGCAGACAAAATGGCGATGCATAGCAACAGGATACTGAAACAAAAACACACATTAATCATAACGCTGATCTCGTAACAGGACAACGCTCTGTAATTAGTCTAACTAGCTAAATCAACATATCAGTACTACATTTGGCACAGCCTCATCAATGCCTCAGTAGTCTCACGGTTCCAGACAGCTTAACGGCCGGAGTTAAGGCTAATGACTCAGTAAATCTGTCGCTGACACAATTTCTCTGGCCGCTACAGTACACCTAGGCCATGTGAATGGCCATCACAAGTGTGACTTGTTTGTGACGCAGCTCCCTGGCCTGCCAGTCCACCCCTTCCCAATGGACACACAGGACTGATCCAGGCAGACCTGCCTTTGATCTGATCACTACAAGCTATTTATAACCCCAAATCTGATTTAGGAGAGCAGTGTGTGTATGAGCACAAATATACACACACTGATAGGCCAGCCCACATACTCAGACACGGGAAGCGACTGCGAACACACACAAACGGTGACACGGCCGTACGACACAGATCAGGCTAAACCGTATCCTTCGATCACACCTTGTGTGTGCATCCTTGGCTCCGCCCGTCTAAAAAGCATGTGACTAGTAGAGGGGGGGGTGTTTATGTCATTAAGTGAACATGTTATACAGTCAACAGACTTCTCAATAATGTACACACACACACACATAGCCAGAATGTCACACCCATAATAGCCCTACTGTTTTCTTGTAAAACAAACAAATGTTTCCCGTGATGGATCTGCTGGCGAGCACTGGGTCTGGTATGGCCTGGATAGTGTATTTATCATAGTGTCATCACAACCAGTGTCATTCTTTAACCCTATTGGGTATATAGCCTGGACACACACACACTCGCGCACACACACTCGCGCACACACGCACACACACACACGCACCTTTCAGCTCAGATCTGTCTGATCTGAGGTCATGGTAGGGCTGCATGTGACGTCAAGCCTTAAGTAACCACAGTGATATTGCCAAAGAAGGAGGACTAGCGCGGCCTGTGTTGTGTTGGCTTGGTAACTTACAGGAAGAGGACGATTCCGGTGTTTGACATGGCGTATGCTAGTCCCAGAATTCCACTGCCCATGATGGCATTGCTGAGATTAAAGATGGACATTCCAAATGACGTCTTCCCCTCAAACTATGGTCCGGAAAGAAAGGAAAGAATTACACATACAGAATGGGTTGGAGAACATCTAGTTTTAGTTTACATTTGCTCTTATACCTGTGTAGTAACAATGTAATTACACTAGTAACAAGAGACTGATTTCTCATGCGTACACATTTGACCTTTGAACTAAGGCTGAGCACTCACATCAGTGAACTGAGGTGCCTTTATTCCTGGGCTCTTCCCTGGCAGGAACTCATCTCGCTCTGCCATGAACTCCAGCCCGTCAAACCTAGAGAGAAAATAAACACATTTAGAAACAAGAAAGCCGTGGTACCACTGTGACACAACTCGCGTATACAAAGATCAACGGGTAGCAAAATCACATATTCATTACCTGTCCGTTAGCATTGCTGTGAGTAACGAAATGCAGACAGGTAGCCTGTTGATGTGTTAGGGTTTGTGGTGGAGCAAGAGACTCACCCATCTTCTAAATTGAGCTTATCTGGACCAAGGTCCCTGCTATGTTGCCCGTTCATCTTTTGGAGCTCCAAACCTCTCCCAACATCCATGGCTGTGCTGGGGATGAAGATCCTGTGGACGAAGCCAAGTCTCAAATGCAACCTATGGAAATAAAGAGCACAGAGTTTAAGTTTAAATTCGGTCTCAGATTGTTCTCCGGTAATATTGGAAGGGGGTCCTAAAGACATTACTCTGATGCTGATGATTACACATGGTGCCATCAACCACTAGACTAATTCTAATAAAGGTCATGTTAAACACCATGGGTTCTTTAAAAGTTAAATAAGATAGGACTATACTTTGTTGAACATACTCCCGAAGGATAACTGTCTGACAGTCTATATTTGGCTCTTAGAATATACAAGACGTTTGATGGGTTGTCCAGACGGAAAGTCTGTTGTGGAAAGCATGGTACTGGTGTAATGCGATGACTATAACAGCTGACCTCAGGACAGACCTAATGACACGAATAAAGTCACAATGACACTGGAGTTAGCCTAAACTCTCCTGACTATGGATGCAGTCACTAGGCTTGACATGACTAGGTAGAGGAAAGGCCACTGGGTTCGGAGAGAAACGCTGGACGGAGAACACAACGCACAATAAAAAATACTTGAAAAAGGGGGCTAAACATGATTTGTGTTATTGATTTTAGCGCAATCTGTAAAACCTTAGGTTCTCCTCTATAATACAGCATTGTCCTCTGTGTGACCTTAAGATACTGTTTTTTATCCAGAAGTGTAATCAAGGCTGCATGAAGGGCTACTCTCAGAGTGTTGACCTACAGCAGGACTACCAAACACATGGTCTTAATTAACCAATGCGGGTCCACAATATTTAAAACCCATTGCCAGGATAAAGTGTTGAAATACTGTTGAAGCACGGAGGGAGGGGGGTTGTAAAGCTATTTGAATCTTTTGCGCCAGGAAAGGCTTTAAATAACAAATGTTGTCTACGGACTAAATGTTGTGCTAATCTTCTATGGGCAACACAAAGCAAACATGGAGAGTAGTTTCTGTGTTCCCAGTTCACATTCCCTAGTCTCAGTGCCACTGTGTCATGGGTCCGCTAGGCTGCATCCCAAACAGGACCCTATTCCCTATAGTGCACTATACTTGACCAGGTCCCATATGGCTCTGGTAAAAGTAGTGCACAATGTAGGGAATAGGGTGCTGTTATTAATGAGCTATACAACACTCTTTTGAAAAGTCAACAGTGAGTTTACTAAGGGTCATAAACAGTGTGCTTTACATTGTTTTGTGAATGAGAATAACTAGATAGAACTGGGTTGCTACCAGTTGGTTTGCTACCAGTTCTGTTTAGAGGAGTTTTGGTCAGGAAAGACAGCATGCCACCACCCTTCGTTGGGTTGAAATCACCCAAGGACTATAAAACAACCACATATGAAACAAAGTTGCTTTAACTTACATAGCTCATAACCTATTCCTCTAAATAGCTATTGCAAAAAATATGACCATACATATATTCTAAGTGAAACATTGATAAAATAGTGGCTGATACTACCAGTTTTACCTAAACCTTTAAGTCAACTTTTAGACCTGAGTAGAACTGACCATCCGTGTGTCATGAGCCTCCCAGTCCACCACATTAGCAGCGCTGTGCTTCAGACTCCCACCACATGGCCCTTGTCTGATGCAAAACTGCCTCTATTGACAGTTGCCCTTCCATTGTTTCAACAGCTCACACACTATTACAACACACTACAACTCACACAGCTACTTACCAAGATAGTGGAGGGGAACTTCTGTTACCTTTGGGATGGATATCTTTTTGGAATCCACCACTGTCTGTGTTGTTGATATCCACTGAGGACTTTTTCCCCCTCTCTAAAGCTCCTTTGGCTGAGGAAGGGAGACAGAGAGAGCTTAGGACATGCTTGAGAGAGAGAGAGGGAGAGAGAGAGAGAGAGAGAGAGGGAGAGAGAGAGAGAGAGAGAGAGAGAGAGAGAGAGAGAGAGGAGTCTGATAACACACCTCCCCTCTTTAACCCTTTATTAAACCTGTCGGTCAAATAATGTTGAGTTACAGTCTGGTTGTGAATGGAATCTAGTGGTAGCTACACGTCTACATTCAAGAGATCCTGTTTAACTTGATGGGCGTGATCAAAACATTCTGTCCCAAACTATGAAACAGCGTGGAAGCTAACAGTACAGTACAATAATGGGTTGCCATCTCTCTATCTCCATAGTAAGACCATCAGAATTAGTAGTTAGGGGTGGCTATTTAACATTGCCGTTGAGGTATTCGGGGTAGACGGGATCAGCGAGAGAGTTGCATCCTGCTCGATTCAAGGCCACAGCGCCTTAATTAGCTTAGGAGGTAAGTGAAAGCACTTAGGTTACCTGCATTGTGCTTCTGCTTTAAGACTGTAAACATTCCAAACGCTAAAAATTTATCATGTGCCTGAACACAGATGGACAGCAGTTAGGTCAGCATAGACAGAGACAGGCAGCGTTGCACAGAATACATAGGAAATTGTCAAACAATCATTGGGTTCTGCTTGGGAGAATTCCAACTCTCATTGAGCTTGATGTTTACACTCAGAAACATGTGTAGTAAAAGACATACAAAATGTTGGCCACTAGTTGTTCAAAATGGGTTTGATCACGTCTATTTTCTGGTTGGTTAATAAAGTTCAAACTAAGTCAGTTAGATACAGTGCATTCAGAAAGTATTCAGACCCCTTGACATTTTGTTACGTCACAGCCTTATTCTAAAATGAATTAAATTGTTGTTTTTCCTCATCAATCTACACACAATACCCCATAATGACAAAGAAAAAACAGTTTAAAAAAAATATATTTTAGCAAATGTATAAAAAACTAAAACTGAAATATCACATTTACATAAGTATTCAGACACTTGACTCAGTACTTTGTTGAAGCACCTTTGGCAGCGATTACAGCCTCGAGTCTTCTTGGGTATGACGCTACAAGCTTGGCACACCTGTATTTGGGAAGTTTCTCCCATTTTTCTCTGCAGATCCTCTCAAGCTCTGTCAGGTTGGATGGGGAGCATCGCTGCACAGCTATTTTCAGGTCTCTCAAGAGATGTTTGATCAGTTTCAAGCCCGAGCTCTAGCTGGGCCACTAAAGGACATTAGAGACTTGTCCCGATGCCACTTCTGCATTGTCTTGGCTGTGTGCTTAGGGGTTTTGTTGTGTTGGAAGGTGAACCTTCGACCCAGTCTGAGGTCATTCAGAGTGACCATCAGGTTCTTGGTCACCTCCCTGACCAAGGGCCTTCCCCCCGATTGCTTAGTTTGGGCGGGCGGACAGCTCTAGGAAGAGTCTTGGTGGTTCCAAACTTCTTCCATTTAAGAAGGATGGAGGCTACTGTGTTCTTGGGGACCTTCAACGCTTCAGAAATGTTTTGCCACACTTCCCAGACTTGTGCCTCGACACAATCCTGTCTCAGAGCTCGAAGGACAATTCTTTTGACCTCATAGTTTGGTTTTTGCTCTGACAGGCATTGTCAACTGTGGGACCTTATATAGACAGATGTGTGCCTTTCCAAATCATGTCCAATCAATTGAATTTACCACAGGTGGACTCCAATCCAGTTGTAGAAACATCTCAAGGATGATCAATGGAAACAGGATGCACCTGAGCCTTTCGAGTCTCATAGCAAACTACTTATGTAAATAAGGTATTTCTATTTTTAATAGATTTGCAAGAATTTCTAAAAACCTGTTTTCGCTTTGTCATTATGGGGTATTGTGTTCAGATTGAAGAGGATTTTTCATTTATTTAATCCATTTTAGAATATGGCTGTAAAGTAACAAAATGTGTAAAAAGTCAAGGGTTCTTAAAACTTTCCGAATGCAGTGTATGAGTTCGGGAATGCACCCCCCCAACCAACATCTACATTTACTTGATCTACCATGACACAAAGGAAGGTCACAGCTACCGCAAACACAGAAAGATGACGTTTCCATTGACTGAAACGTCAGTACATTATTTCCTTGTAGTATTTGAAAATTGTAAATTATCCTTCTGAAATTTGACTGATGTCACCACTGTATTTCTTAATTTTACTGCAGTGTGCTAAATTAGGGTCACACAGAGTGTTTCTTGGTAGTCTTAAACAAATCTACTTTGAAACAAAAGTATACAACCACACACACATGGTTATGGGCTTAAAAAAAGAAGACACGTGTACCATGTGAGATATAAAATGTTTTCAATTTTGAGTTTGCATCCCAATAATACACTTCATATACATCACAGGAGACTGAAATATAACAGAACCGTTTGACGAAAAGAAAACACCGGACTTTCGGCGGGTTGTTTGAAATAATGTTTATTAATTATGAAATTATGATAAATATTAATAACATTCCACCCATGAGGGCAACTAAAGTGGCGATTTGGTCATTCAATTAAAACTGCATTTTGGTTAACACGCCATGAAGATGAATGACTCTTACTTCAATTAAATGATGCATGATTTCTCCCATTGCATGTTTGAAAGAATGTCATCTCAGTACTTGTAGCCAAATTGAATGTAAAATAAAGAATTACTTAAATGTATCTCAACACTAAGTTTACAGTAGAATGGTCGTCTTACTTTTAACCTTACTTTTAATGTTGTTACTATCGCTACATTCAAAAGCAAAAGTACTGTACGTTTCATGACCCACATGGCAGACAGCGGAATGGTGTCAGATCGTCGACAGCAGGACATGTCCTTGTACTCACCTCTCTACTGGTCTGTAACAGAAAGGTCTCCCTCCGCAAGAGCAGAAAGGTCAGGACCCACCAAGGAAGGATGGCCAATATACTGTAAATGCTTCAGTTGCAGGTAATGCAGTTTCAAATGACGCCGCTAAACCAGGGAGTCCTCTTTGGAACTGCACGAGAAGAGCTAAAGTAGGAGCGAGGGGGGAGAAAATGCGCGGGAGTAGAAGCAGATACTTGCACTTAGCCCCTCCCGGTACCTACACTTGACGTAATCTGTTCCTTAGCGCAATCAACAGATCATCACTGCGAGGAGTATGTAATGGGGGAATGTTCACTCAGGAGGCAAAACTATTATCTACAGAAGGTTTTCAAATTCTCTACTACAGGACACTGAAGCTCTGTGCCCACATTGATCTGAGAATAAAGTTGTCGTTAGACATACAAAATAAAAAATGTTCGGCTATCTAACTAAAACTTCCATAGCAAGGCTGAACAAGTTCACTGGAAACTACTGCCATCAATCAGCACTATTTGTGTCGTAAATCATATTGGGGAAATATAAAGAATATGGGGACTCTAATGTTTGCGCAACAGCTTCCTCCGCGCTTGACATGCAAAGCTGAACGACCACAGATGTAAATGTAAACATTCTTAGTAAGCATAGGAAGTATATGAAACCTTAGCATAGCCAACTCCATATTTTATCTCTACAGAATTCGACAATTGTCAAAATACTTGAGTGATTTTGCTATATGACCTTACTTTCGTCCTGATGCCATATAGAGTGACTAAAGGCAGCGCACAATGAATACAGGAGTATTATTCAATTGACAACAGTCTGTTTTCTGATGATAAACACTCATGCTCATTTTGCATTATTGATGAAGAGCAACAGATCACTCTGTGTTGGAGTTTAGCATCCACTGTCATTTGATTACACAACACCAAACGTAAGCTTTGGGATGCTTGCTGTATGGTGAGAAGGCAGCCTCTGAATGTGATCATGTGAAATATGTTACAGAAGTATGAGACAATAGAATGCTGACACTTTAGAAAAACGAGTGTCTTTATTTTACTAATAAATCCATATCGCAGATTGATTACACATATAAACCACTACATGGGGGAAATGTCTGTGTGTTGCTAGACCATAGTCACTATTTTCCTTTATTTATGCACCCAGGAAAAGAAGCTACAGCAAGCCTCAGGATTGGATGCATGGCCCTGAGGGCGGTTACACACAAAGAACTGCCTGACAAAGTTTGGCCCCGCCTTCTTGACTGTGAGGCGTAAACGGGGTTCGCCATGTACCTCACAGGGGGGCGATGGGGACGACCCACGCAGGACTGTCTTCTAGAACCCCCCCCAGTGACACCTTCTTGGAACATGTGGGGTCTACAGTAGGATCTGAAGCCAGGGCCTCCTCTTTCTCCTGGTTCTGACAACTACAACACCCGATGTCACAGGAAGGCCAAAAAGATCATCAAGGACAACAACCACCCGAGCCACTGCCTGTCCACCCCGCTATCATCCAGAAGGCGAGGTCAGTACAGGTGCATCAAAGCTGGGACCGAGAGGCTGAAAAACAGCTTCTATCTCAAGGCCATCAGACTGTTAGACAGCCACCACTAACATTGAGTGGCTGCTGCCAACATACTGACTCAACTCCAGCCACTTTAATAATTACAAACCGGATGTAATAAATGTATCACTAGTCACTTTAAACAATGTCACTTTATATAATGTTTACATACCCTACAGTACTCATCTCATATGTATATACTGTACTGTATACCATCTACTGCATCTTGCCTATGCCGTTCGGCCATCGCTCATCCATATATTTTATATGTACATATTCGTATTAATTCCTTTACACTTGTGTCTATAAGGTAGTTGTTGTGAAAGTGTTAGGTTACTTGTTAGATATTACTACATGTTTGGAACGAGAAGGACAAGCACTTCGCTACACTCGCATTAGCATCTGCTAAACATGTGTATGTGACCAATACAATTTAATTTGATTTGACACTGACCCCTTTCACTTGAACTCCCTGGGGGTTGGCTTGAGGCTTTGGGCCAGCCTTTAGTGTCTTACTCTTTTTGGGACAAATAACTCCTGCTTAACGTCCTCTTCTTTCCAGAGCTTATTCCTGCTCTCAGTGGATTCAGGTACTCTCAGGTCTCCCCAACCTCCTGAGATACTGGTAGTGGGTCCTTGCACCCAACCCAAGTCCCCCTGCATATGGCCTACTCACCTCCCAGCCTCCAAAATGGCTTCAGCCCGATACTGAAGAGGCTTGTAAAACTGCAGTTCGAACAGTTTCCATTCAGGCTTTTCTGGGTCAGCTCGTGGGATAACCATAGCTGTTTCATGTCAGTCTTCACACCTGTGAAAAAGAAAGTGGGCACACACACAGGAAGAAACACTCAGATCACATGAGAAACACATGATGGCTTTTCAGTACACCAACAAGTAAACAATTGAAACTTTCCATTACAATATTTCTTAAAATATAGAAAGTCATGGGACAAATCATATGATAAAATTATTTTTTCTCCCCTGTGCTGTGTGAGAACAGCCCTTCCCTCGTTGTCCAGGACATGCTGCTCCTCACTGGAGAACTCTCCCTGGTCTCCATAGCATTCAACGGTCATCTTGTGGTTGATGGTCAGCAGGCCGGTCAGGCCCTCGTCTGCAGAAAATGGGGTGGCACTGTCTTTGCAGTAAGTATCAACACCTATTTAATAAACCAATTAAGAAGGTACATTTTATGAGTGTGTACAGTGGCAAGAAAAAGTATATGAACCCTTTGGAAATACTTAGATTTCTGCATAAATTGATCATAAAATTTGATCTGATCTTCATCTAGAGCTTGTTCATTTCTATGCCTATGTAGGCTACTGTAGCCTACCATGTTATACAATAAATGTAGAGAATGATATATTTGCATCTGTTGGCCATCAACTAGCCGGTTAATTTCTATGCCTATGCAGGCTACTGTAGCCTACCATTTTATACAATAAATATGTTGAAATGACGGTATCACTGGATTCATTGCAAATCAATTTGTGCCACACTTGTGTTGACTACCTGGAGCTTGCAAACTGATTTAATAAATAGCCTATAACTTCAGTTTGTTGTTGTTGTAGCCTTGTGTTATTATGCAATTATTATTGGGCATGTTTAGCAGTGGTGGAAAAAGTACTAAATTGTCATATTTGAGTTAAAGTAAAGATACCTTAATAGAAAATGACTCAAGTAAAAGTGAAAGTCACCCAGTAAAATACAATTTGAGTATAAGTCTAAAAGTATTTGGTTTTAAATATACTTAAGTATCAAAAGTAAATGGAATTGATAAAATGTACTTAAGTATCAAAAGTAAAAGTATAAACCATTTAAAGTCCTTATATTAAGCACAATTGTCTAGTTTTTGTTGTTGTTGACAGATTAACAGGGGCACACTCCAACACATAATTGCAAACGAAGCATTGTGTTTAGTGAGCCCGCCATATCAGAGGCAGTAGAGATGACCAGGGATGTTCTCTTGATAAGTGTGTGAATTGGACCATTTTCGTGTCGAAATGTAACTAGTACTTTGGGGTGTCTGGGAGGATGTATGGAGTAAAAAAGTATTTTCTTTAGGAATGTAGTAAAGTAAAAGTAAAAGTTGGCAAAAATATAAATAGTATAGTACAGATACCCCAAAAACTACTTAAGTAGTAATGTTAAGTATTTTTTACTTAAGTACTTTACACCACTGACGTTTAGTTAATGAAATTGGAAGTTATCGATTGTGATCATGGTCACAGTTCTGTCGCAATTGCTGATCAGCTGTTGTTAGAGTGCATTAGATTGATATTTTTTTAAATTGTTTTATTTAACCTTTATTTAACTAGGCAAGACAGTTAAGAACAAATTCTTATTTACAATGACGGCCTACGCCGGCCAAACCCGGACGACGCTGGGCCAATTGTGCGCCACTCTATGGGACTCCCAATCACTGCCGGATGTGATGCAGCCTGGATTCGAACCAGGGACTGCAGTGAAGCTCAGTGTTACAAACAGTCAGATTAGGCTACAGGTTAAAACAAATAATTAACACAGGCTGTTGTTGACAAGCATAGGCCTATTCAGTTCATATCCATATTATTAACATTTGATTTAGTTATTTAAATTACAACCCCGTCCTCTGTAGCATATTCCAGCAGGCTATTGTACCACGAAAGCACTTCTTAGCATGAAAATCGCTTCGCTATTCTTGTTGAATGTTAATTTGAACTAAACAAGCTGCTAAATCGTTAAACGTACATCTTGCCTAGGCTATTGTGTGGTCTATCTGAAATTAGATGTAGGCCTATCAGGGGCTATAGGCTACCTGCATCTAGCTAACCAGACTATGGCAAAGTTTAATTACAATCATAAACCCAGATTTTAGTAAGTAGGCTTAGCCTATGTCTATTGAAATGACAAGTCAATCTCCCAAATAGGCCATTTATAATGGTTTGTAGTCTTAACATCTGGCACGTAATAAACATTCGTTTTTTAAAGTTTAATAAAGGAGAATGATCTTTTCTCTTGTAACATATTCAAATTCGGTTATTAGTCACATTAGCTCACAATTATTAATTTGATGGAAAAACGAATTCCTTAATTCGGTTGATACTGTTATGGAAAATTGTTTGTTGGCTAAATGTGGCAACTCCCCTGGCAACTCCCCTAATGAATGATCCCAACCGCTGCTTCAACGACTGAAGCTGAAATAGGAGTTATAACCTTCAATACGAGTTATAAACTTCAACAACAGCAGGTCTCCTTTCACAGACAAAACACAGAATGACAGACACAGTAGATAATGTTAAATTGCCAGAGTTCAAATTGAAGTAGAGAAGTGATGTCACGTGTATTGTACAATCGCACATTTATGATAATAGTTTGTTAGATTATCAAACTAGCCTGAGTGCCAGTCTGTTTTTACTATGCCTGACAACTCCTTATCACTCATTGGCATGCCAAACATGTTTAGCTTGACAATAGCCTTTTTAATTCCAGCTTTGAGACCGTATGTCATTAATGTCCAAAGTGACAATCTTTAATCATGGTTTTACAGCACTCATGACAAACTTTTCACGTTTTTTTACATTTTGCATTACAACATGTGTAATTGAAAATGCAGCCTGCAAAAACGTGCGGATTGGATAACAAGGAACTAAACCGTAAGTACGTATATGCATGGAAGAAAAAAACTTGATACCAAGAAACCCTAAATCTGAAAACGCCCCTAATTGCAGTCTGCAATTATATCCTTCTCGTTATTTTGGACTTTTATTTGACATTTTGAAAATATTTTTGCTCAAAGTAAAACAAAACAACAACAAAAATCTCAAATCGGGTACGGTAGCTATCTAATTCCACCTTCCAAACGTTGTGATCCTCGACGTAGGGGGCAGTCTTTCACCGCTCTGTCCCTAATGTCTACTCCGGTTGCTTCCGTGCGCAATGACTTTCAACGTGCTCAAGCCAAAGAGGCGCACATTGGTCGGGAAACCTGGGTGGGTAGCTAACGATGAGCTAGCTAGTCCACGCAGAAATTCGAATTGAGGACTGGGAAGTGTCAAATTCTCTGAACCCTGCCGGTTAGCTTGATTTCGATATACGACTATGAAATAACGTTGACTTTTGGCAACACAAGTGCATCGATATTGGAGGTGAGTGATTTAGCAAGCTAGCGATGCACTTGACTTGTTTTAGCTCTTGCGGCTATCTATCGTTAAATAGCTAACGTCAATTTGCCTAACAAACTAGTTAGTTAGTCTGACCACAGATGGCTAACTAGCTATAGTAGGAGTCTTTGTTTTGACAGTTCTGACAACTAACGTTAGCTACCTAAGTCAACTAGCTAGCTAGGGATAACCAAGACAATGTGAACGTTTTAGCTCGCTTTCTTGCTTGCTAAAGTAGTTAACCGTTAGCTAGTTGATAATCTTCGTGTTGGGTAGACTCAACTCTGCTAACTAGCTAACATAACCATAGTTCATCCATTTTGAACTAACTAGTTTACTAATCGTAGATAGATAACGACTCCTAACTAGCTTAGAATATGATTGGCAAATCTAACGTTGATTGAATGACATCTAGCCATCCAATGAGTTAGCTAACGTTAGTGTCTGGGAATTGTAGGTAACGTTAATTCATTGGACAGACTTGAAATTCATTTGACAGCCAGTCTACGTTACAGCAGGAGACTGACTGTAAAAGTTATCTAACGTTAGATGCTGCAACAATATCCCAAGAGACATGCAGCTCTCTAAGTGTATAAATTATGATGTGTAGGCCGTCATTGAAAATAAGAATTTGTTCTTAACTGACTTGCCTAATTAAAATAAAGGTTACATTTAAAATGAAATGTAAAACATGATAGCTAGCTTCTTGCTCAAGTGGGAGAATGTTAGGCTAAAAACTGAGCATGTAAACAAATGCTGTAACATAATTTACAAATGTAGTTGCTTTTTTCTTTGCACTCACGGGCCTTTACCCTGACAACAAAGATCACAAGAAAGTGACAGAGGGACTGGTTAAACTCATGTAACCACCTAATCTGACTCTTGATGACTGACTGGGCTGCCAAATGTATTCTCTTCATTTTAGCTAGTTGTCAGCTGTCAGCAACTCTTGCGAATCAAATTATATCATAGTTTTACCTCGGGTTAGTTGCGCTTTCAACTGTAACATCATTGGTTACTATTTGTGGCAATGAACAGTATGATGATCCCTAAATGCCCCTGGGCGGTGTGTTTCCTTCCTCCACTCCCACAGTGAGCAGTAATGAGGCAGGAGGATTGAAGGAAGAAGCAGGTGTCCTTGTGGTGCATTGGGAGACAGCAGTCAGGAGGAGGACAGGATGCTGGAGGTAGAGGAGTCAGGCCCAACGGGGGCTGAGGGAGATGAGGAGATGGAGCTGTGTGGCGGTGACCTGAGAGTGGAGGTGATGAGGCTGAATTTGGAGCTCCAGGAGGCCAACGAGGAGAAACTGCAGGCGGCCCGGTATGGCCTGGTGGTGCTAGAGGAGAGCGCCGAACTGAAGAAGAAGCACAGCCAGCTGGAAGAGGAGCACGAGACTCTCAAACATGAGCTGCAGCAGCTAAAAGAGGTCAGCAGAATCTCAGTAATTTTTCTAAAAAGCAGAAACACTATAATCGTGCCATTAAAATAAATGTTCAATATAGCTAATATAAACCTTACTTGCACACGTACAGCTACTACTATGTGTGCATGGTGCTGACATTGTCTGTGGTTGTGTTGAGACGAGACCTTGTTCATACGTTTCTTATGGCTTTGTCTAACACTAAGTACTTCCATGTGAACAAGTGCCAGTCACACATGTCTATCTATTAACCAACCTTGGATTCGCCAAACAACGGGCTTGCTGTTAGTACACAAGCTTTTAGCAAAGTTGTTCTGATCTAAGAAATCATCACAATCATAATGTTGCTAGGTAGCTGTTAATCCAGTGTTGCATAGCGAGTTATTCATTGCCTACTGAACATTTGATAGGTCCCTTAAAGATACTCTATCATGTTGTTGCATGTTACTAGCTTTGCTGAATGAAAGTTCCCCAAGACTCAAAACGAGGCCTGGTGTTTATATGAATAATTCAGTTTGTGTGATCAGGAGGACAGGTCAGTTTCTGCTTCGGTAGTGTCATAAGATGTTGATGTGTATAGATACAGTGGGGCAAAAAAGTATTTAGTCAGCCACCAATTGTGCAAGTTCTCCCACTTAAAAAGACGAGAGAGACCTGTAATTTTCATCATAGTACACTTCAACCTCCACCATAATTTGCAAATAAATTAATAAAAAATCCTACAATGTGATTTTCTGGATTTTTTTTTTCTCATTTTGTCTGTCATAGTTGAAGTGTAGGCCACTCATCTTTTTAAGTGGGAGAACTTGTACAATTGGTGGCTGAATAAATACTTTTTTGCCCCACTGTATGTTACTGTTTATCTCTACTAGAAATGTTCCATATGCACAAAAAGCTTATTTCTCACAAATGTTGTGCACAAATTTGTTTACACCACTGTTAGTGAGCATTTCTCATTTGCCAAGATAATTCATCCACCTGACAGGTGTGGCATGTCAATAAGATGATTAAACAGCATGATCATTACACAGGTGCTGGGGACAATAAAATACCACTTTAAAATGTGCAGTTTTGTCACACAACACAATGCCACAGACGTCTCAAGTTTTGAGGGAGTGTGCAATTGGCGTTCTTACTGCAGGAATGTCCACCAGAGCTGTTTTCAGATAATTTGTTAATTTCTCGACCATAAGCCGCTCCAACATTGTTTTAGAGAATTTGGAAGTACATCCAACCGGCCTCACAACTGCAGACCACCTGTATGGCGTCATGTGGGCGAGTGGTTTTCTGGTGTCAACTTTGTGAACAGAGTGCCCCGTGATGGCAGTGGGGTTATGGTATGGGCAGGCATAAGCAATTTGAATGCTCAGAAATACCGTGTAGAGATGAGGCCCATTTCTTTTAAGGTATCTGTGACCAACAGATGCATGTCTGCATTCCCAGTCATGTGAAAACCATTCATTAGGGCCAAATGAATTTATTTAAATTTGACTGATTTCCTCATATGAACTGTAACTCAGTAAAATTGTTGAAATTGTTGTATTTTAAATGTTTTGTTCTGTATAATTCCAACACTCATCTAAGATGCTTTGTCTGATGCAGACAACATTATGGTATTAGGTGTTTTTCCCTGGTATGTTCACCCCTATCAGAGTCAAAGCACACATCATTATCACTGTATGAAGGTTATTAAGTGTCATTCATATAAAGAAATAATCTGAATATATTGTAATTGGATTTATTCACATTTGGGTAATATTGTTTTTGACCACTCATTCCAACTAGGCCCACTCCACAAATTTCTCGTTAACAAACTATAGTTTTGGCAAGTTGGTTAGGACCTATACTTTGTGCATGACACAAGTAATTATTCCAACAATTGTTTACAGACAGATTATTTCACTTATAATTCACTGTATCACAATTCCAGAAGTTTACATACACTAAGTTGACTGTCTTTAACAGCTTGGAAAATTCCCAAAATGGTGTCATGGCTTTAGAAGCTTCTGATAGGCTAATTTACATAATTTGAGTCAATTGGAGGTGTATCTGTGTATGTATTTCAAGGCCTACCTTCAAACTCAGCAGTGCCTCTTTGCTGGACATCATGGGAAAATCAAAAGAAATCAGCCAAGACCGCATCATTTTTTTGTTGTAGAACTCCACAAGTCTGGTTCATCCTTGGGAGCAATTTCCAAACGCCTGAAGGTGCCATGTTCATCTGTACAAACAATAGTACGCAAGTATAAACACCATGGGACCACGCAGCTGTCATACCGCTCAGGAAGGAGATGCATTCTGTCTCCTAGAGATGAATGTACTTTTGTTCGAAAAGTGCAAATCAATCCCAGAACAAGAACAAAGGACCTTGTGACGATGTTGGAGGAAACGGGTACAAAAGTATCTATAGCCGCAGTAAAACGAGTCCTATATCGACATAACCTGAAAGGCTGCTCAGCAAGGAAGAAGCCACTGCTCCAAATCCACCATAAAAAAGCCAGACTACGGTTTGCAACTGCACGTGGGAACAAAGATCGTACTTTTTGGAGAAATGTGCTCTGGTCTGATGAAACAAAACTGGAACTGTTTGGCCATAATGACCATCGTTATGTTTGGGGGAAAAGGGGGAGGCTTGCAAGCGGAAGAACACCATCCAAACCGTGAAGCATGGGGGTGGCAGCATCATGTTGTGGGGGTGCTTTGCTGCAGGAGGGACTGGTGCACTTCACAAAATGGATGACGTCATGAGGGAGGAAAATTATGTGGGTATATTAAAGCAACATCTCAAGACATCAGTCAGGAAGTTAAAGCTTGGTCGCAAATGGGTCTTCCAAATGGCCAATGACCCCAAGCATACTTCCAAAGCTGTGGCAAAATGGCTTAAGGACAACAAAGTCAAGGTATTGGAGTGGCCATCACAAAGTCCTTACCTCAATCCTATAGAAAATTTGTGGGCAGAACTGAAAAAGTGTGTGCGAGCAAGGAGGCCAACCTGACTGTTACACCAGCTCTGTCAGGAGGAACGGGCCAAAATTCACCCAACTTATTGTGGTAAGCTTGTGGAAGGCTACCTGTAACGTTTGACCCAAGTTAAACAATTTTAAAGGCAATACACTCAATTAGTATTTGGTAGCATGACCCAGTGGGAATGTGATGAAAGAAATTAAATCTGAAAAAAAATCATTCTCTCTACTATTATTCTGACATTTCACATTCTTAAAATGAAGTGGTGATCCTAACTGACCTAAGACAGAGAATTCTTACTAGGATTAAATGTCAGGAATTGTGAAACTCAGTTTAAATGTATTTGGCTAAGGTGAATGTGAACTTCTGACTTCAACTGTACATATAATGCATAGCATGTTCTGGGTAAATACCACATTTTATGTAACTGAAGGAATTGTGCACATTTCTTTTTGTACATTACCTCCTGCAACAACATGACCGAGAACCCAACAACCTGGTGTTCAATGGTGTAATTTAGTAGACGTTCTTATCCAGAGTGACTTGCAGTTATCAGGATGAGTAGAGGTTGGTCTTGTTGAGATTGCTGCTGTGCTCTGAGAGTCTGTCTCCACCTGCCCTCCCAGTATCAACCAAATCTAATTCACTAACCACATTTTATTTTTATTTTTTATCACATTTTTCACTTCAATGTTACATGTGAAAGGAAAGCTGCTATGGGGCATACCTGTATTTCACATATTAATGAGTTCCAATTGCAGTATGACTTCAAATCAAGAGATTTTGGGTTCTATACCACCCCTATAATGTTGTGAGGTTAAATGAGTATAGGCTGTTTGCTTAGAAGTTGTAACTATCAAATTACATTTGTGGGGTAAAGTGAACGAAGTTGTCATTTGAGAGAATGTATTCCTCTTTGACTTGTCTCAGATGAAACTGGTTTGTACCACATTCTCAACTGATGACACGTAGGCATAAGATATGCATGGGATGTACTTAATATTCAAGACTGCTCAGATTTCGACAGCTGGTCTGTGGAGTCCTATTTCCACTGCCACCGATATACAGCTTTGTTGTCTTGGGTCTAAGTAGATGTGCCACTTGGCACCGTGTTTTAATTTCCAGCTTGCCTTTCATGGTGCACCCCACTGATGACCCATGTGCCTTACATACCACCATATGGTGGTCACACGAACAACTGGACACCCAAATAAATGGCACCTTTTTTTTTTGGTCTTCGTCTGTCTGTGGTCTCTGGCAGACTCTGGATGACGCCCAAGTAAATTCCGCTCTTTTTGCTTTGTCTGTGTGTGCAACTAGGCTCTGTCAGACTCTGTGACCTGCCACAAACGTGCAACAGCAGATGGGGAGACCCGGGAGGAGTGCCTGTTGGAGGAGACTGCCAGCAAGGAGGCTGCCATGGCAACCAGCATGGCTGAGTTGCAGGCCGAGTTACGGCAGGCGCGCCTCGCTCTGGGCAACGCTCACGCTGAGATAGACCGACAGGCCGGCCTCTCCTCCCAGCTGAAGAAGGTATTAATAGCTATCATTCACTGACATACCTAATGCTTTACACACCACTAGCATTTGTACGTCTCTCCATCTAACAGAGAAATGTAGGTCTCAGTTAAATAGGCTCATTTTACACTCTACTTCCTGCTAGTCTCTTGTGTGTCAAGAGCAGTGTGCAGTGCTTCCATAACATTGTGTTATTAGTTCAACTGTATGCTGAGAGTGTGTGTTTTTCCCAGGAGTGTGAGTGTTCAGAGCTGGAGAAGGGCCACATGAGGAATGAGATGAAGGAGTATAAGGTGCGGGAGCTCCGTCAGCTCCAGGACAACAGTGAGCTGGAGGAGGAGAACACCTGTCTGCAGAAACAGGTGTCTGTACTCAAGGAGAACCAGGTCAGAGCTCATCCCTTCTAACCACTCGCCTCACTGATAATAATACTCAGTTAACACAACAGGGCCTTGTTCAGTAGGGATAATGTTTTTGAAACTGGGAGGAAAAAGCTGAACCAGTAAAAACACTGCTTTTAGTTTTCTATTGCATGAAGTTTTGCTACAGTGTGCCCTACTGAACACAACCCTGGTCTCCCATCAGCACCTCCAGTACAACAGCCAGTAGTTGGGCCAAAATACTCCTATTCTTCTCAAAAGGGTCATGGAATGTGGACCTCGAATGACTCAGTACCTTGTGTAACCGCTGAAAAATGTGCAACGTCATAACAAACGTTAGGAGTGTGTTCGTTTAATTATTATTTATTTTTTTACCCAATTTCGAGGTATCCAATTGTTAGCCGTTACTGTTTTGTCTCATCGCTACAAGTCCCGTACGAGCTCGGAGAGATGAAGGTCGAGAGCCATGCGTCCTCCGAAACACAACCCAACCAAGCCACACTGGTGCTTGGTTGGGTTGCACCAATGTGTCGGAGGAAACACCGTACGCCTAGCGACCTGGTCAGCGTGCACTGCGCCCGGCCTGCCACAGTTGTCGCTAGTGCGTGATGAGACAAGGATATCCCTACCTGCCAAACCCTCCCTAACCCGGACGATGCTAGGACAATTATGTCCCCCCCCCCCCCCCCCCCATGGACCTCCCGGCTGCGACAGAGCCTGGGCTCGAACCCAGAGTCTCTGGTGGCACAGCCTTAGACCACTGCGCCACCCGGGAGGCCCTGGAGTGTGTTAGTTTCTTAATGGAGGGTTTCAGATCATTCTGTGGTAGTGCTGAGCAATTAGTGTTTAACACAGAATAAAACAATGCATTCCCATGATGGTAGTGACTGCCCATTACTGCTTATCACTTATTAACCATTTATTCAAGTTACTTTAATAAAATATTTCAGTTGTGTATATTACATTTATTGTATTTAATGACTTTATTATTTCATCTCATCTCTATAGAGCTGCTACCCATGCTGTCTGACAAAATCAGTACTTTGTAAATAAGGCCTACTTTTGACTGAATATTAACTAGCAATCACTTTGATCATGTATTTCCAGGTAGAGATACCTTGCGAAGTGACACTTGCTCTCTATATCCCTCATGATCGCGCATTCTTGTCTCTCATAGCAGGCGTAAAAGAAACACAGACCGGACAAGTAGATGTGCAATGGATTTTTCATTTTTTTCATTGTAGTATCCAATTGTTGTAGTAGCTACTATCTTGTCTCATCGCTACAACTCCCGTACGGGCTCGGGAGAGACGAAGGTTGAAAGTCATGCGTCCTCCGATACACAACCAACCAAGCCACTGCTTCTTTAACACAGCGCACATCCAACCCGGAAGCCAGCCGCACCAATGCGCCGGAGGAAACACCGTGCACCTGGCCACCATGGCTAGCGTACACTGCGCCCAGCCCGCCACAGGAGTCGCTGGTGCGCGATGAGACAAGGACACCCCTACCGACCAAGCCCTCCCTAACCCGGGCGACGCTAGGCCAATTGTGCGTCGCCCCACGGACCTCCCGGTCGCGGCCGGTTACGACAGAGCCTGGGCGCGAACCCAGGACTCTGATGGCACAGCTGGCGCTGCAGTACAGCGCCCTTAACCACTGCGCCACCCGGGAGGCCCTAGAATTCTAATTTTAATAAATAAAGGTAAAATAACTGTTAATCGCTCAGCACTATATTGTGTTTGGTAGGCTTCTATTCTTCCTGTCCATTAAGTCTCCGTCTCCTACTGGGTTTAGACTCTGAGGGTGTGTGATGAGGATTCTTTCCAAGTGGTTCATGAATAAGGGCTAGCCTTGTGTGCTGGGTTTGGGTTTGGCTGACAGTGCCTTCCCCTGTCGGCCTGACACACACCCTCATTGTTGGGGAGTCATCTCAGATGGGATACAATGGCATCTCTGATGTTGGAAGTCTCGACGAACAATCGGGACAGATTTGATTCTCATCCTGATCAAGCATACTGTAAATGTGACGTAAACTCATCTTACTCATCAATAAAAAGCTGAGGGATGGGCCTGGAGAAATGTAACCACTCTCAGATTAATATACAGAGCTATGGATGCAAGGACTGACCATCCATGATATCAACATATTGATATCCATGATATCAATATTGTTTTAACCATGTTATGAGGCTATACAGTGGTTGTTTACATTTACAATGTTTACAAACATTGGAGGAAAACCTGCTTATATTTTGGGTTCTCATGGAGTGTGACATTTGAACTAAGCTCATGAGGCATTTATAAGTTATATTCTTCAAGAATCAATGAATATATAATTTGTAAGTAATTTGTAAAAATAGTTTTAGCCACTACAGATGACCCTTTTTAAGTCTATCAAAAGTGTGCAAGTTCCTATGGAGTTTCTTTTTTTTATCAGCATGAATTAAATTGAGCAATAAAAGCCCCTCTTTTATTCCATAGGCTGGGATCTGCACTGTGCAGCTGTTACAAGAGCACATTGTTCACTTGGCTGTCCACTGGTTTCAATACCAATGATTGATAGGCAGCTCAAACTAGTTTCATTCAAACATTATTGGGTTCAAATACACATTTAGATTTGTGAACAGCCATCCACAACAACCACAATCCGTAAGGCGTAAATAGCTAAATGAGAGAGCAGCAGTGTGAATCACATCAATGTGCTATGTAGATAACAATACGTAATATCTGTATCGCCGTAGACTCCACCACTGCTGTCATCCTTACCTCCAAGCGTTTATTTAAGTTGTATAATCTATGGATGCCGACAGCAGTCCCACCATTGGAAGACATAGCTTGGACTGTAGCCTACAAAAGCCTATTCCTGCTCTTTTCCCACAATCCATCAAACGTATTTAGTGTGTCATCGTAGTGGTCTCTGACTTGTGGTCAGACTCGCTCAGGTGGAACAAACTTAAACTTGCTCATTTTTTCAATGCTGATTTGAATGTCATTGAGAAACTGTCAACAACAAATTTACTCTTAAGTAATCAAGATTTTCAAAAGTATCTCTAATCTGATTACAATATCTTTGCTGGTCGCGTAACAGATTAGTTACCATTGTTGTTGTAATGTACATGTAATCCCCAACCCTGCCCGTAACACTCAGTCCTACACTCTGAGTCTCTGTAATCACATGGCCTCTCTCTCGTCTTGTCATCTGCAGGTGGAGTTCGAGGCGGTGAAGCTGGAGCTCACCCACAAGGAGGAGCAAGACGACGTTCTCCGGGCCCAGCTGGAGGAGGCGGCGCAGCTAAGGGAGATCGCCGAGCGTCAGCTGGACGAGGCCCTGGAGGCCCTCAAGGAGGAGCGGGAGCAGAAGAACACCCTGAGGAGGGAGCTCTCGGCCCTAGCCCTCAACCCCTTCGACTCGGTCACACACCTGGAGATGCAGCTGGATGACAGTGGGGACAGCGGAGGGGACCGGGAGCAAGAAAAGGATAGCGGTTGCAACGACGGCCCGGGGTCTGGTTGCGCTCCTCCTAACCCCAAGGCTAATGGGCACATCCAGCGCTTCTCCACCCCCAGGAACAGTGACGTGTTCCTGAGGCCTGCCCCTGGCCTGGTGTCTGACCTGCTCAGCGAGTTGCACCTCTCTGACGGACAGAAACTCAAACAGCAACTCATGCAGGTATGCAATGGGATCAAAACCATGTACGTACTGGTACATACTCTATGGACACTAACTCATTTCAAGTAATCATCGGTCTTCTCTTTCAGTAAGTAATTGTTGGAATGAAAAAAGATTGTAACAGAGATGGTCTGTAGACTAGTAGTTACGTGTGTCAATGTCTAGATTTAGGTCTCTGATCAGCAGTACTTCTTGCCATGGCGATGTCCTATATATGAGTTGTAAAGGTTTCAGTCAGGTAAGCTTCCTGCTATAGACCACATCCTGCTACAGATATCATTGGATCACTTAGTGTAACTGTACTGTCAGTAACTGTTTGAAACGGCCTATCAAACACCACATTGCGCATTCAATTACCACTTTTCTACACTTCTTTTAGCTCTACAGTATGCTCTGTCCCAACCAATAATTTATTGTCCTATTTCAGTTGTGTAAATGTATAATTTATAAAGCACTTAGCCGGGGGTAGGTATGCTGCCGCCCTGGCCCAGCAGATGTCAGGACTACTGAACGAGCATGTTGAGGCTGTGTGTCTCGAGTGCTGCTCCAGGTCATGAATAATGCAGTGAGATTGAAGGCACTGGATGGTGAAATGTGTGTGTACCGTCTCAGAGAGAACCTCTGCTTTTGTCTCAGCAAAGATGGATCAACCTGGAGAAATGTATTACTGACATTTGTCGTGTATTGAATGTGCCGTTAAGTTCAGCCACCCAAATGCTTGCTGGAGTAATCTGACGCATAATTGGCACTTTGAAATGCCCTGGAAAAAGGATAATAGAAAATTGCGTTTATATTTACAGTACCAGTCAAAGGTTTGGACACACCTACTAATTCAAGGGTTATTCTTAGTAAAAAAAAAATATATATTTTCTACATTGTAGAATAATAGTGACAACCTCAAATTATGAAATAACACATATGGAATCATGTAGTAACCAAAAAAGTCTTAAACAAATCAAAATATATTTTAGATTCTTCAAAGTAGTCACCCTTTGCCTTGATGACAGCTTTGTACACTCTTGGCATTCTCTCAACCAGTTTCATGAGGAATAATTTTCCAACAGTCTTGAAGGAGTACGCGCATATGCTGAGCACATGTTGGCTGCTTTTCCTTCACTCTGGGGTCCAACTCATCCCAAACCATTTCAATTGAATTGAGATCACGTGATTGTGGAGGCCAGGTCATCTGATGCAGCACCATCATTCTCCTTGGTCCAATAACCCTAACACAGATTGGAGGTGTGTTTTGGATAATTGTCCTGGTAAAAAAAAAAAAATGATAGTCCCACTAAGTGCAAACCCAGATGGGATGGAGTATCGCTGCAGAATGCTGTGGTAGCCATGCTGGTTAAGTGTGCCTTGAATTCAAAATAAATCACTGACAGGGTTACCAGCAAAGCACCCCCACACCATCACACCTCCATGCTTTACGATGGGAACCACACATGCGGAGATCATCCGTTCACCTACTCTGCGTCTCACAAAGACACGGCAGTTGGAACCAAAAATCAAACATTTCCAACAGGCTAATGTCCATTGCTTGTGTTTCTTGGCCTAAGAAAATCTCTTCTTATTGGTGTCCTTTAGTAGTGGTTTCTTTGCACCAATTCCACCATGAAGGCCTGATTCACGCAGTCTCCTCTGAACAGATGATGTTGAGATGTGGCTGTTACTTGATCTCTGTGAAGCATTTATTTGGGCTGCAATCTGAGGTTCAGTTAACTCTAATGAACTTATCCTCTGCGGCAGAGGTGACTCTGGGTCTTCCATTCCTGTGGCGGTTCTCACGAGAGCCAGTTTCATCATAGCGCTTGATGGTTTTTGAGATTGCACTTGAAGAAACTTTAAAAGTAATTGAATTTTTCCGGATTGACTGACCTTCATGTCTTAAAGTAATGATAGACTGTTGTTTGTCTTTGTTTATTTGAGCTGTTCTTGCCATAGTATGTACTTGATATTTTACCAAATAGGGCGTACTGCCAATTTGCAGCTACTCATAGTGAGGATTTGTTCAGTTAGCCACTTGCGTGAACACAGACATTGGTTTATAGAACAGCACATAAATAGAACATGACTAAATTAAGAAATTATAAGAAAGTTACTACATGATTCCATATGTGTTAATTCATAGTTTTGAGTCTTTGCTATTATTCTACAATGTAGAAAATAGTAAATTGAATGAGTAGGTGTGTCCAAACCTTTGACTGGTACTGTATCTATAATGCCTCTTTCAAGCAAAGATGTTTTTGTCTTATTTTCTGTTTTTCCATGTCTCTTTCCCCAGGCTGAGAGGGATAAGACTGGTCTGGCTAACACGGTCCAGGACCTCCAGAGGCAGTTGGAGCTGTCCCAGCAGGCCTTCAGTGAGCAGGAAGACAAGGTGGGCTCCCTGACCCAGCAGCTGGAGGCCGTGCAGCTGCAGAAACACATCCTGCCCCAGGGGAAGGCAGCGGGCGACCAGGGGGCCGGGAGCACCAGGACCCTGGAGAACAGGTTGGCTGACTACGACTATGAGCTGGACTTGAAGAGCACAGAGGTGCTGGAGGCCCGGATGAAGGCGGCCGGCGAGGAGCTGCTGAAGCTGCGTGAGGAGCTGTCCCAGGCAGGGAAACGTTACTCGGCCCTGGAGCAGCGCTGCCGGCAGGAGAAGGAGCGGTGGAGGGGAGAGGCCCATGAGCTGGCTGAGAAGATCCGCCAGTGCATCAAGTCCAGCCGGCAGGACCAGGAGCGCATCAGCGAGCTGGAGAAGGAGATCGGCGTGACGAGGAAAGTGGCTACTGATTCTGAGGGTCATCTCAGCGTGGCACAGGAGGAGCTGCTGGCCTTCTCTGAGGAGCTGGCCAACCTCTACCACCACATCTGTGTGTGCAACAACCTCACGCCCAAACGCGTCACCCTGGACTACTACCGCGACGGGGCCAGGGGCCAGTCAGGGGGGAGTGGAGGGAAGTCCAACCACCTGCACCCCCATCCCCATCACGGCCGTAACAAGCGACGCTCCAATGAGTTGTTTGCGAAGGCAGTGCACGGAGGGGATGGAGACAGCAGGCCTGGTACTCCCCAGGATTCTCGTGACAACTCCCCCACGCCACGCTGCTCCTCCCCCGCCCCAGTCTGCCCCAGTTCCCCCACCATGGACTTCAGGGACCCCTCCAACGTCCGCAACCTGGTGGCTGTCATCCGCTGCCAGATCAAACACCTCCAGGTGCGAATGCGGCCGCCATATTGTCTTCCACTCAACATACATATTTAATGGCCACTTCAGTAAGGTAGTAGTAGTATGCTGAATTCTGATCCCACAGTACAGAATGTGTTATTTGGCCTCCGAAAGCTTTTAAGCAGCTTGTCTGGCGCTTGGCATTGATCAGGAAAGCGGATATCTGTAGATTGTAGACCACTAAGACTACATATGTAATAATATTTAAATTGTGGTTATTTGTCTTCCTTTATGAGGATCATTTTGGCATCCTTGCTTTGTTTGGGTTGATAAACTTTGATAAAGGCTGGGACAATAACCAATTTTAACACGTTGTGCTGAGTGGTCCATCACTTTAGTGAAACTGAAAGTAATAGCTAATAACGATACTAGCACAATCACTCATGGTTTGTGAACTGCCTGCCCCAGGTGGCGGTGGATTTGTGTCGCCAGAGGGGCACGCTGCCCTATTCGGGAGGGATCAGCTGCGGAGGGGAGCTGGAAAGCGAGGCCCTCATGGAGGAGGTGCTGAAGCTCAAGTCTCTACTCAGCACCAAGAGAGAGCAGATCGCCACTCTGAGGACGGTCCTCAAAGCCAACAAACAGGTACAGACAGCACTGCAGACAAATCACTCAATGGGCACGCCAAGTTGAACACACACAGGACACACACAACCAGTCAGACTCCGAAAGGTCACCGTAAATCACTATTGATCTTGAAATCGGTCATCAATGAGTGGTGTCTCTTTTAGTGTTGAAAATAAGTTTAATTCCCTGGCGGATCTATTCTTCCATTCAGGGTTTGTCTGGCTGAATGACTCTCATTCACACTCTGACCTGTAATCCTCAGACAAAGTCTGTAGAGAACATTCTCACTTGATAACAACTGAACTTTTAATAGGACTTCCTCTGGTCTTTCTCCATTGTTTTGCTTGCTGTGAAGGTTTTCATCCTGTTCTATTTCCTTGGGTATCTGACCCATAGCAACAGTAAAGTTTTGCTCCAGCTTTCTGTCAATAAACCCCTTCTGACTGCTAGATCCACCAGTCTGCCTGCAGGGCACGTTCCTCTGTTCAATTCACTCTTTAATCTTTTTTTTGCGATCAATATTTATTTTTTCCATGAACAGCTGAAATGATATTCCCTAAGAAGAGGGGGAAGGGGTAGGCTAGACGTCATTGGATGGTCTGAGTGTAGAGATGGAGAGCTGTAGTTGGAGAATGATGATGTTTTCCTCAGAGATCTTCCTCAGAGATCTTCCAGTACACTGCTCCTTTCTCCCCTCTACTCTGTATGCATCCCGACATGGCTGACCTGATTCTGCTGTAAACCCCTCCTCGCTCTCACTCGTGGTCTCGAGGTCTCTCGCTGTCTCGGTCTCTCGCTGTCTCGGTCTCTCGCTGTCTCGCTCTCTCGCTGTCTCGCTCTCGGTCTCACACGCAAACACACACTGTAAGGATAATCTTTGCTCGATTAGGGTAGCCTCTCTGTCATGGGTTAGCCACTGAATTCAGATGTCTGGCTCTCTCCTTTTCTGCTGTGAGAAATGTAGACAGAACTATAATATTTATTAACTTAATATGATTACACTTCTGCTTAAGCTTTCTTTGTTCCCCACAGTGGCACACTGCTAGAAAAGTCATTTCATTCAGTATAGCTTTGACAGGGTAGTTCTTGCTTCTGTTGATATTATCATCGCTACAAATATGTCCCATCTGTGTTAATTTTGTCAATAAAAATAGTGACAAATATTCGTGAGGCAATTGACAAGACTGGCTAAATAGAACCAGAAAAAACTAAAATTATTTTTCATTTCAGTTGACTAAAACGAGACTAGACCAAATTATCTGAGTACTAAGTGGACAGGACAAGAGTTTTTGGAGAGATTGAGAACTTTCCAATGATGAGCACAATTAATATGAGCAGCACCGATGCGCAGCCCACGCCACAGCCTATCTCAGCTGGTGAGCTACAGACAGACGGACGGACAGCCAGCCAGCCAGCCAGCCAGCCAGCCAGCCAGCCAGCCAGCCAGCCCTCCCTCCCTCCCTGATTTTACACATCACAGACGACTCTCTTGCTTCCCCGTAGCTAACTAGTCTGCCTTCTAGTTAGCTACCCTTTACCTGGTTAAAAAAACAATCCCTGCATTATCACTGGGCAAAACCTGGTTGAACCAGGGTTTCCACGTCATTTCAACCAAACTATGCAATGTGATGACGTTGAATCAACGTGGAAAACTGATAGGATTTGCAAAAAGTAATCAACGTAAAGGAATTTAGTATTTCACCCAACATTTAACCTAAATCCAATGACGGGTGAAATTCTTGGTTGATATCTTGTTGAATTCCCGTTGACAACCAAATCGAAACTAGACGTTGAACTGACATTTGTGCCTAGTGGATTGAGTTTAATAGTTAAACAAGTATCGCTACAGTGCATTTGGAAAGTATTCATACCCCTTGACTTTTTCAAAAACTGTAGTTTAGATTCTTTTGCAAATATGTTAAAAATAAAGAATGGAAATATCACATTTACATAAGTATTCAGACCCTTTACTCTGTTGAAGCACCCTTGGCAGTGTTTACAGCCTCGTCTTCTTGGGTATGACGCTACAAGCTTGGCACACCTGTATTTGGGAAGTTTCTCCCATTCTTCTCTGCAGATCCTCTCAAGCTCTGTCAGATTGGATGGGGAGCATCGCTGCACAGCTAGTTTCAGGTCTCTCGAGATGTTCGATCAGGTTCAAGTCCAGGCTCTGTCTGGGCCCCTCAAGGACATTCAGAGACTTGTCCCAAAGCCATTTCTGCATTGTCTTGGCTGTGTGCTTAGGGTCGTCGTCCTGTTGGAAGGTGAACCTTCGCCCCAGTCTGAGGTCCTGAGCGCTCTGGAGCAGGTTTTCATCAAGGATCTCTATGTTCCTTCCTCCGTTCATCTTTCCCTCGATCCTGACTATTCTCCCAGTCCCTGCTGCTGAAAAACATCCACACAGCATGATGCTGCAGAGAGTCAGACCCAGAGAATCTTGTTTCTCATGGTCTGAGAGTCCTTTAAGTGCATTTTGGCAAACTCCAAGTGGGCTGTCATGTACCTTTTACTGAGGAGTGGCTTCCGTCTGGCCAGCTCTAGGAAGAGTCTTGGTGGTTCCAAACTTCTTCCATTTTAAGAATGATGGAGGCCACTATGTTCTTAGGGACCTTCAATGCTGCAGAAATGTTTTGGTACCCTTCCCCAGATCTGCCTCGACACAATCCTGTCTCCAGAGCTCTATGGACAATTCCTTTGACCTCATGGTTTGATTTTTGCTCTGACGTTCTATGTCAATTGTGGGACCTTACATATACAGGTGTGTGCCTTTCCAAATCATGTCCAATCAATTGAATTTACCACTGGTGGATTCCAATCAAGTTGTAGAAACATCTCAAGGATAATCAATGAAAACATGATGCACTGGAGCTAAATTTCGAGTTTCATAGCAAAGGGTCTGAATACTTGTGTAAATAAGATATTTCTGTTTTTTATTTGAATTACATTTGCAAAAAATTCTAAACCTGTTTTTGCTTTGTCATAAGGGGTTATTGTGTGTCGATTGAGGGGAAAAAATGATTTCATCAATTTTAGAGTAAGACTACAACAATGTGAAAAGACTGCCTGCTTTTCTATGCTCAAGGGAGAGAAAAACAGTATTTTAATTTGTAGTCTCGTTCAACCCTCCCACTTTCCCCACTGCATTTCATAGCCAGGTTCTGTAGCTAAGCCTCCTGAGGAAAACAGATTGATTCTAACCCTTATCGTTCAAAAGATAGAACCCGTAATACCGGCGCTACATTTTTTTCTTTCTATTGTGTAATTTTGACTTTTTTTTTTTTCAAATCTCATTTTGTTTAGTAATTTGTTTTTAAAATTTTAACCCGGTTTGATTCTTCCCAATTTTGTATCCAATTGTCTTGTCTCATCTCTGCAACTCCCATACGAACTTGGGAGAGGCAAAGGTCGAGAGCCGTGTGTCCCCGAAACACAACCCAACCAAGCCGCACTGCTTCTTGACACAATGCCCACCTAACCCGGAAGCCAGCCGCACCAATGTGTCGGAGGAAACACCGTGCACTTGGCAACCTTGTCAGCATGCACTGCGCCCTGCCCGCCACAGGAGTCGCTAATGCGCGATGGGACAAGGACATCCCAGCCGGCCAAACCCTCCCCTAACCCTGACGACGCTGGGCCAAATGTGTGCCGCTCCATGGGTCTCCCGGTCGCGGCCGGCTGCGACTGAGACTGGACTCGAACCAGAATCTCCAGTGGCACAGCTAGCCCTGCGATGCAGTGCCTTAGACCACTGTGCCACTGTGGAGGCCTGCATTTTGCATTCATAAAGCATATTGTGGACCGTTCCTAAAACAAGGCTACTTGCGGACCGGACCATTTCAACCATATGTTTAGGCTACACCTTGTTCAGTCATGTTATGTCATTAGCTAGCTATAGTTAACAACCTGGGGCGCGTTCAGCGGGACGCAACGTTTTGGAACATTCAGATAGAAATAGGCTATGTAGAACAAACATGCCTTTCTGACATGTTGAATAAGGAATAACATTGGTTCGATTCATTGAATTTCTGTCTGCAGTGTTGGAAAACGTTATGCAACTGAACGTGGCCTTGGTGACATTACCAGTAGCCTATATGCAAACATTTGGTGGCACAGAATTGTACCCCTTTTTCTCCCCAATTTTGTGGTATCCAATTGTTGTAGTAGCTAATATCTTGTCTCATTGCTACAACTCCCGTACGGGCTCGGGAGAGATGAAGGCTGAATGTCATGCGTCCTCCGATACACAACCCAACCAGCCGCACTGCTTCTTAACACAGCGCACATCCAACCCGGAAGCCAGCCGCACCAATGTGTCGGAGGAAACACCGTGTACCTGGCCACCTTGGCTAGCGCGCACTGCGCCCGGCCCGCCACAGGAGTCGCTGGTGCGACAAGGACACCCCTACCGACCAAGACCTCCCTAACCCGGACGACGCTAGGCCAATTGTGCCACCCGGGAGGCCCTGGTTGTCATATTTCTGCTGTTGGGAAGAGAATAGGGTGGTATGCAGAACAATATGTTGGTAGGACAAGGTTATGTACGTTTGTGCACATGGCAGTCAGTGATTTCTGTTTACTAGAGGTTAATGAGGCAATGCAAATGTGACTAAAATGAAAGGGAATATAGTTGACTAAAATGAAAGGGAATATAGTTGACTAAAATGAAAGGGAATATAGTTGACTAAAATGAAAGGGAATATAGTTGACTAAAATGAAAGGGAATATAGTTGACTAAAATGGCCCACTGTTTTTGTAAGTTTGACTGCAAATGGACTAAATCTGTATTCAACTGACAAAAATTTGACAGACTTATCTAGTTAAAATGACTACGACTCAACTACATCTAAATAGAATGCCAAAATGACCAGTGCCCCATCCATACAATCATGGTACTTTTCTTTGTTCAGTCGCACTGACAGATGAGAGGTCAACTTTGAAGTGTGTTTTGTTCTTGATATTACAGCTGGGGAACAAAACTAACAAGCCATAATGTTTCTATTCCAGACGGCAGAGTTGGCTCTGAGCAACCTGAAGACCAAGTACGAGACGGAGAAGAGCATGGTGTCTGAGACCATGGTGAAGCTGAGGAACGAGCTTAAGGCCCTGAAGGAGGACGCTGCCACCTTCTCTTCACTGAGGGTCATGTTCACCAGCAGGTACAGTCATTTTTATATACTCTCCTTTCATACTGAACAAAAATATAAACGCTACATGTGAAGTGTTGGTCCCATGTTTCATCAGCTGAAATAAAAGATCCCAGAAATGTTCCATACACACAAGAAGCTTATTTCTCTCTTTTTGTGCACAGATTTGTTTACATCCCTGTTAGTGAGCATTTCTCCTTTGCCAAGATAATCCATCTACCTAACAGGTGTGGCATATCAAGAGGCTGATTAAACAGCATGATCATTACACAGGTGCACCTTGTGCTGGGGGACAATAGAAGGCCACTCTAAAATGTGCAGTTTTGTGTCACATCACAACACTACGGATGTCGCATGTTTTGAGGGGGCGTGCAATTGGCATGCTGACTGCAGGAATGTCCACCAAAGCTGTTGCCAGAAAATGTCATGTTAATTTCTCTACCATAAGCCGCCTCCACTGTCAACATGTAATCACGCCAGCCCAAGAACTCCACATCCACCTTCACCTGTGGGATTGTCTTGAGACCAGCTACCTGGACAGCTAATGAAACTGAGTATTTCGGTCTGTAATAATGCCCATTTTTGGGGGGGAAAACTCATTCTGATTGGCTGGGCCTGGGTCCCAAGTGGGTGGGCCTGAAATCCATAGATTAGGGCCTGATGAATTTTATTTTAATTGACTGATTTCCTTATTGTAACTCATAACTCAGTAAAATCATTGAAGTTGTTGAGTTCATATTTTTGTTGAGTGTATATATTCACAATCACAGAGAATAACATCAATCTAGAAACCTGAGTTGGAGAAGCACTGTTTTAATTTCTTCATTTGACAATTCTGAAACAGAATTCAGCCTTACAAGTGGATACGCTCCATTTCAAATCTCTGAGGAAAACACAGGAAAAAGTATTTACACTTTCTGCATCAATTAGTGTTACGCTACAATCAAAAATGTACATATTGCGTGACATTTGTCCAAAGTCCTGTGGTCGGCCTTGTTTTGCATTACCGTTCTAGGCCTCGTTTCCACTCGGCCTGCACATCCACAGACTATCCTACCGCTGCTGCTGTGAGCAGATGTAGACCTAGCAGTGGACAGGCTCCCTCCAGTGGAACTAATTGTTCTCCAGTTTAAATCAGCTAAAGTTAATCGTCATGCTTAGTGTCTGTGCTCCTGTGGCTCTTGTTTAGATGAGACAGTCCGACGTGTCATGACATGGTAGACTAAAGTTTGGCTACGTCCCAAATGGAGCCCTATCCCTTTATGCTGCACCGTTTATGCTGCACTGAGCCCTATGGGCGTTGGTTTAAAGGAGCGCACTAAATAGGGAATAGGCTGTCATTTTGGGACGCGTACTAGACATTGTCACTACAGTGTCGTCTAATCAGATTAGAGGCCTTTTACCACTCTGCAGTCCGCAACAATCCATCTTCTCACGTGCAGATTAGCACGCACATGCACTGCCCTGTTTGGAGCCTCGGCCTGGACCGACCTGTGTCGGGACAGGGACAGCCACTCCACGCAACGTTCCCTTCTCCCTCCCCACCCCTCTGTGTAGGGATCCTTCTCCCTCCCCACCCCTCTGTGTAGGGATCCTTCTCCCTCCCCATGTAGGCTATGCCCCTGACTCACTTGCGGTGCTCTGTGTGTTGGTAGGCAGATACACTATTTGAGTGTTGGCATGTATATCCTTAATTAGTGTGTGGAAGGACAAAGGGATTTGTTTTTTTGTGTCTTGATGTTGACTACACTGTTCTGGACTACGGTGTCTGTATTTCTAAGGTTTGGCCTAAGTAGGGGTGGGTGTTTAGCTGGGGTACAAGTAGATTTCATTTCTTCCCAGTACGGGACCTCCTGTGTGTGTGTGTGTGTGTGCACTTGACATTTTTATGTGCTTAATCATAGAATTACATAATACTCTGAGTGCACAAAACATACAATATTGAGTTGCACCCCCTTTTGCCCTCAGAACAGCCTCAATTCATTGGGTCATGGACACTACAATAAGCTCGGTCTCTTCTCTAGGGCAGTAAATGAGCTGACGTTTGATTAGACCTAGCATTTGAAAGACCCTGTCTGATTCTGACTGACTGCATTGAGCACGGACCCTCTTGAAATGACTTGGTGAACTTTGTGTAATGCTGCCACCAAGTGGACATTTAGAGCAACTTCCCCACAGTGTCATGTTGACCTCACTCAGAAATTGTAACTATTATTAATTGAATTCAGAGACTAAACTTAGCTCTTTTTTTTGTATTTTCTTGGCTTTCTCTCTTTCTCTTGGGTTTGTCTCATGTGAGCTTACTGTCGGTCTTCTCATTGACCAAACATTACCATCACCTTCCTAATATTGAGTTGGAGCATTGACTATGAGGTATCAAAAGCGTTCCACAGGGATGCTGGCCCATGTTGACGACAACGCGTCCCACAGTTGTCAAGTTGGCTGGATTTCCTTTGGGTGGGAGACCGTTCTTCATTCACACGGGGAAACTATTGAGCATGAAAAACCCAGTAGCGTTTCAGTTCTTGACACACTCAAACCGGTGCGCCTGGCACCTACTACCATACCCCGTTCAAAGGCACTTAAATCATTTGTTTTGCCCATTCACCCTCTAAATGGCACACGAAAAACCCATGTCTCAATTGGCTCAAGGGCTTAAAAATCCTTCTTTAATCTGTCTCCTCCCCTTCATCTACACTGATTTGAAGTGGGTTTAACACGTGACATCTGTAAGGGGTCACAGCTTTCAACTGGATTCACCTGGCCAGTCGGTCATGGAAGAGCAGGTGTTCTTAATGTTTTGTGTACTCGGTGTCTGTCATCTTCCTCTCTCTGTCTTTTCGTCATAGCTGTTGAGATATACAAAATATAATTCAGATATGTTTTGTGTAATTGCACAGTTCCTATAACATACTTAACTGTCTAACGTGTCTACTAAATGTGTGATTGTGTTGCTCTAACATGCATGTGTCTCCAGGTGTGACCAGTATGTCACCCAGCTGGACGAGATGCAGAGGCAGCTAGCGGTGGCAGAGGATGAGAAGAAGACCCTGAACTCCCTGCTCCGCATGGCCATCCAGCAGAAGCTGGCCCTGACCCAGCGTCTGGAGGACCTGGAGGCCCCTCTGTCCCCCCACGGCCTCGGCAGCAGCCCCCGCCGCACCAGGGCTAAGGAGCTAGGCACCAAGACGGGCCGGAGCCCCCGCCGCAACAGCCCCCGCTCCAGCCCGGTCCTCACCAACAACGTGCCCAGCACCGCCACCCATCACCTCCGAGCCCTCACCCGCAGCATCCACACCAGCCCTGTAAGAACCCGGTCTTCCTCCGCCAGTACCTCCTTCCATCCTGACCCTCTTCCTCCCCTACATACCTCTTCCTCTTGTATCGCTCCCCGACCACGCAGAGCAGCCATGCTCCCCAGGGATGCCACGTTCGTTAGAAGTCGTAGTGTCACTGATGTGTTCCAAGCAGGGCTGAGTCTTTGGGAGGAACAGGATGACTCCCGTAGAGGGTCGTCCAGCTCCCTGGATAGTGCCGTCTTTGGCCGTGCTTTTGTAAGTGGTGCCAGAGGGGCTTTAGGCCCTAATCGTGAAGGCACCTTTTTCTTCAATCGTACTTTGTGCTCCTCGTCCTCTGCCTCCAGAGTAAAGTCTTTCAATTCCAGATCGATAGAGAATCTGGCCTCTTCCAGGTCTTGCTGTGTCCCTTCTGTCAACATATTGGACCAACAGGACACTGTTAAGCCAGTGTTAAAGCCAACCTTGGAGGTTTCTGTTCGTAGAAAACAACACAACGTTGTTTACAAATCAAGTTCTTCAGAGACGACATCCACAAGCTCTTCCCGTTCAAATTCTGCTCCAACCTCAAGGTGCCTTACAGCAGCTCCCCTCTCTCCCCCTAGTCAGACCAGTAGAGCTGGTAGAAAGACCAGACAGGCCCCAGGTCATAGAAACACTGAAGAATCACAGAGTAGTTTGAGTAGGCCCGGTTCTAGAGGCACCAGTGATCCACAACCAGCCAGGTGTCGTAGGTCACAGCCCAGTGAATCACGCTCATGCAACCAATGACACTTTGACGTTTCGTCAACATGAGTTTTCTCTAGTCTCAAATAGTCATAACCATTAACCAACTACCTTTTCACACCTTCAGCAGTGCTGAACAATTATGCCCAGATTAGAGAAAGTAAACTAGCATAATGCAATACACCCAGCCTCAGCATAGGTTTTGTACTAATAGCACCACATAGTCCCAGAAACTATTGTCAATTGCCAACCTCTTCATACCTGTTGTCTTAATCATTTGTTGTGTTTTGGTGTGCTGTTTGGATCGGTGACCGTATCCTTTTTCAGTTTGTTCTGGTCCTTTGGTTTATTACTAAATGTCATTTTTGTTTTTATGCATCTGCCTCCCCCTGTCTCTGCAGCGGTGAAACCAGTCAGCCATCATGATCACCCCAATCCCCTGTATTCTCCATGTCGACCTCCTGATGTCATCATTCCTCCCAAGACATCCTCTTCATCCCAGACCCAGTGGACTGGCTGCTCCGAACACATCTCCCCACCTTCTGTATCGACCAAAGATGCCTACCTGCATGCAACCAGTAAAGGACTGTAAAAGAAGCAAAAAAGCTCATTTTATTTTCATGAAGTAAAGGACTGTTTTCCTGACCGGCACAGTATTATCTACCCTTTATTTTTCCTGCTGTTGATGTGTATTTATGCAAGGTTCTATATTCCACTTTGACGCTGCTGCATGTCTTTTTAACACTAGTGAAGACTTTTAGCCTGGCAACATGACAGGGAACGGTCTTCTCCCAGTGGTGTCAGACCGCATCCCCCTTAGACAACTGCTCCTGACCACTATCCCTACATTAGTGCACTACTTTTGACCAGGGCTCATAGGGATTTGGTCGAAAGTAGGGCAGTAGGTAGGGAATGGTGTGCCATTTCGGACGTGCCCCATATCAACACAGGGTTCATGGGCATTCACCCCCCCCTGTAGAAATGGCTGCCTTACTAACCATATTGAAATACTAAAAGCACAGGGAAGAGTCTTGTCTTGATGTTTATTTATTCCTCTAGCTCTTTGCATTTCCTACTGGCGATAACTGTTAAATCCTTGTCTTTCTTTGACGTACCTCACTGTTCGGCTTCGGCCTACCAGCCACGCCCTTCAGTCAGGAGATCAATATCGCTGATTTGAAATTACAAAGCCATAGTCTCAGGACTCAAGGTTAATATCACAGTTGAATTAACTAGCTCAGAAAAAGATTTGGGCGATATGTGATTGGCATGCTTCATTCCAAACTGTGCACATGGTTCCGCATAGCCTGTGTGATATCACTGCTGTTCTGAGACTGAAGACCCTGCAGACATCTGTTCTTCAGGACCTCGTGAGGGCTGGGGCCTCTGAGCCTGATGGTTCCATAGAAATGTCATTATTACTACAGGCATCTATTAATTCTAATTGTATTGGAAGGTTCTTCTCTCTCCTGGCAGCAGAGCTGCCGTTGTCTTGGGTCTTCTTCTACAGGGGCCCTGCAGGAACCACACTGCCAGCCTTAGTACAGAGCCAATGGGATGACAGGATCTGAGCAGCAGACCCACATATGATCATATCTAGTAGCCTAACCTAAATGTTTTTTGGAGATGGCCTTTCTTTTTTATTTAAATATTCTAAAAAATGGCTGAGGTCAACTCTGTACAATTGGTTTCCGTCCTGTGTTTAGTGAAGGTCAATACATGATGCTAATTGGTGGTTCTAATTTTTGAAATAGTGCCTTGGTTTTTTCCTCCGCTGCCTCCAGTCAGTAGATTTTAGACGAAGCCTTTTTAAAGATGAACAGTATTATTCAACACTGTTGAACTGATGATGTGTGTAGTGTATTTTATTTGTATGATTATGGAGCTGTTCTTTGTTTGCTTTTGAGGAAACCTAATAGGCTCTTTTTTTGGTGCATCGTTGAGTAGTATGAGTTTGTACATTTTTCTGCTCTTTGAGCCCTCATTTTCTCACTCTTTCACCAATGTGTTTGTACATGTCTTGTAAATGTAGCTGATCATCATACAACATCAGTATGTATTATGTGGACAATGTGTCTCATCTGTAAATGGATTTTGTGTCGATAGAACCCAAATGTGTGTTCATCAATTTCTGTGTATGTAAAGTAAGTTAATTTTATTGACCTCTGTGCACCACTTATTGTGTGCTGGAGAATAAAGGAAGGCCACTGTCTGTCTCTGTAATCGTTGGGCATGTGGTATTCTAAACAAACTGTTTTCCTTTTTAAAATGTATTTTGAGTGCTTTCCCCTAATGACTTGGCAATTCAGAAGCTGAGGTAATGCTACTTTTGAAGCACGTTATGTAGCCAATTCATTTGATGTTTCATCCTTTGGATTCACGCAACTTATTGTGATTGGTTGAATGAAGTCCAGGCCCTTCCCCCTACACCAGGGGGCGTAGAGTGAGAAGCCCCTGGCTGCAGTGTGCAGTTCCCAATGTGTGCGAACCTGAACCGTTCCCGTCTCCTTTAGTGATGGGTATTCTGGCTCTTCAGTCAGCCTGCTCGTTCGGCTCAGCTCACCAAACAGAGACGGTTCTTTTGGCTCCCAAACGGCTCTTTAAAAAATATATATGTTTAGCATTTTTTCAAGTCACAGTTTTAAAAAAAAATGTTTAAGTCAAAATGCTTGTGCTTCTAGTTCCGACAATGCAGTAATAACCAATGAGTAATCTAACCTAACATTTTCACAACTACCTTATACACACACAAGTGTAAAGGGATGAAGAATATGTACATACAAATATATGAATGAGTGATGGTACAGAACGGCATAGGCAAGATGCAGTAGATGCTATAGAGTACAGTATATACATATGAGATGAGTAATGTAGGGTATGTAAACATATTAAGTGGCATTGTTTACAGTGGCTAGTGATACAATTTTACATCAATTTTTCCATTATTTAAGTGGCTGGAGTTGAGTCTATGTTGGCAGCAGCCACTCAATGTTAGTGGTGATGGCCTTGAGATAGAAGTTGTTTTTCAGTCTCTCGGTCCCTGCTTTGATGCACCTGTACTGACCTCTCCTTCTGGATGATAGCGGGGTGAACAGGCAGTGGCTCGGGTGGTTGTTGTCCTTGATGATCTTTATGGCCTTCCTGTGACATCGAGTGGTGTAGGTGTCCTGGAGGGCAGGTAGTTTGCCCCGGTGATATGTTGTGCAGACCTCACTACCCTCTGGAGAGACTTACGGTTGTGGGCGGAGCAGTTGCCGTACCAGGCGGTGATACAGCCCGACAGGATGCTCTCGATTGTGCATCTGTAAAAGTTTGTGAGTGCTTTTGGTGACAAGCCAAATTTCTTCAGCCTCCTGCGGTTGAAGAGGCGCTGCTGCGCCTTCTTCACCACGCTGTCTGTGTGGGTGGACCAATTCAGTTTGTCCGTGATGTGTACGCCGAGGAACTTAACTTACTACCCTCTCCACTACTGTCCCGTCGATGTGGATAGGGGGGTGCTCCCTCTGCTGTTTCCTGAAGTCCACAATCATCTCCTTTGTTTTGTTGACGTTGAGTGTGAGGTTATTTTCCTGACACCACACTCCGAGGGCCATCACCTCCTCCCTGTAGGCCGTCTCGCCGTTGTTGGTAATCAAGCCTACCACTGTAGTGTCGTCTGCAAACTCGATGATTGAGTTGGAGGCGTGCATGGCCACGCAGTCGTGGGTGAACAGGGAGTACAGGAGAGGGCTCAGAACACACCCATGTGGGGCCCCAGTGTTGAGGATCAGTGGGGTGGAGATGTTGTTACCTACCCTCACTACCTGGAGGCGGCCCGTCAGGAAGTCCAGTACCCAGTTGCACAGGCCGGGGTCAAGACCCAGGGTCTCTTGATGTTGAGTTTGGAGGGTACTATGGTGTTAAATGCTAGGCTGTAGTCGATAAACAGCATTCTCACATAGGTATTCCTCTTGTCCAGATGGGTTAGGGCAGTGTGGTTGCAATTGTGTCGTCTGTGGACCTATTGGTAAGCAAATTGGAGTGGGTCTAGAGTGTCAGGTAGGGTGGAGGTGATATGGTCCTTGACTAGTCTCTCAAAGCACTTCATGATGACGGAAGTGAGTGCTACGGGGGCGGTAGTCGTTTAGCTCCGTTACCTTACCTTTCTTGGGAACAGGAACAATGGTGGCCATCTTGAAGCATGTGGGAACAGCAGACTGGGATAAGGATTGATTGAATATGTCTGTAAACACACTGCGCATGCTCTGAGGACGCGGCTGGGGATGCTGTCTGGGCCTGCAGCCTTGCGAGAGTTAACACGTTTAAATGTTTTACTCACTTCGGCTGCAGTGAAGGAGAGTCCATAGGTTTTGGTAGCGGGCCGTGTCAGTGGCACTGTATTGTCCTCAAAGCGAGCAAAGAAGCTGTTTAGTCTTGTCTGGGAGCAAGACATCCTGGTCCGCGACGGGGCTGGTTTTCTTTTTGTAATCCGTGATTTACTGTAGACCCTGCCACATACCTCTTGTGTCTGAGCTGTTGAATTGCGACTCTACTTTGTCTCTATACTGACACTTAGCTTGTTTGATTACCTTACGGAGGGAATAGCTACACTGTTTGTATTCGGTCATGTTTTAGGTCACCTTGCCCTGGTTAAAAGCAGTGGTTCGTGTTTGACTATGATTGGTGTTAAAACAATTGTAATTAAATGTAATCATACTCTACCTTAACCACAATGTATTTAAAAATGCATTGGTTTGTTATGAAAAAGAATGCTATTAATCATTTGCATATAAAAACCTTTTTAATGTATATAAACAGTACATATAAGTCTGACCATTCAAAATGAATACAGAATCAAAATGAATCTGAACAGCATAATATAATATTGCACCATATCAAAGAAAAATAAATAATGTGCCAAACTGCAGCATCCCACTTAAAACATTAACCTGGTCCCTCTTATCTCTCTTCTTTAGTGCCATGTTATAACCAGCAGCACACAGAAATGCTGACCAGATTTTGCTTTTATGTGAGATTTGCATTTAGAAAATGCAAGCTGCTTCACTTTCGAGAGGCTGATGCGGTTTCTTCTCAGTAATGATTTGTCCCATTTTCGAGAAGACCCTCTCAGAGGGAACGGATGTGGCCACTATGCAGTCTCCCTGTCATGACTTTAGTAAGCCGTGGGTAAACAGAGGCCTTGTTCTTCCACCAGCTCAGAGGATCTGCAGCTCCTCCAAATAGGACCGGACCTCCATCATGGCATCTGCTGAGGGATTCCTTCTTGCTGCATCCCCAGTTGCTCTCTTGTCAAACAGCAGACGTTTGTGGCACTACTGCTGGTGCTTCTGCTCTATCTGATCCCTCTTCTCCCTGTTGCCCTTGTGCCTGAGCCAGCTGACTGCTGGGGCTGTCCCTCCCTGCTGCTGAGGTTATTCTTTGAAGTGCCTCATCAATCTCTCTGGCATCACTGAAGGCTAACTTCTTAAACCTGGAGTCAAGTGCAGCGGTTTCTGATAGCACGTGATTATATTCCATTCTGTTGAACTTTCTGTCCATTGATGAGCATAGGGTGTCCATCAACACTGTCACGTGTCCTGTGGTTACATTTGCTTCTCTCTGACGGCTGGCTGTGATTGGCTGCAGACCCTTACACAGGAGTATCATTTTTGAGGCTGTCACATAGCTGAAAAGAGAGAACAGTAACTTATTAGTTCAGGTTCATGTTTTCTCTACTGATACTACATTCTCATCTACTGCTCATGTACATATATAATACTGGATTAAATAATGTAGTAATAACTGCTTACTGTACCTCTCTCCACTGATCTCCACAGTGACCTGCTCAAAGGGTTCCAGGACTCTGCACACCTCCTCCACCACCTCCCATTCCTCTTGGGTCAGAGCATCAACAGGTGCATTGACAATGGCCAGGGTAGAGATGATGGCATCCTTTGACTCAAACCACTTCAACATATAAAATGTTGAATTCCACCTTGTAGTGCAGTCTTTTTTAGGCCTCAGCTCAGGCATCCCCATCTGGCGTTGTGTAGACTTTAGTTTTTCTGCACCTACTGTGCTCCTGTGGAAGTATTCCACAGCTGCTTTCACTTTGTCCACAGTGGGCTTCATCACCTTCAGAGCATCTCTTACAATCAGGTTGATTGTGTGGGCAAGACATGGATGATGGGTCCATTTTAAAATGTTTGTGGCTTTGGTTATGTTAGCTGCATTGTCCCTAACACAAGACCACTTTTCCATCTACTTGCCATCCTCTGGCCACTCTCAACAGTTCCTCTGCCAAGTTCTCTGAGGTGTGTCTGTTGCTGAACTCAAAGCAGTCCAGAAGACAGCTAGACATCGAAAAATCTTCAATGAAGTGACATGTAACCGACATGTAAGAAGTGGTTACCCTTGATGTCCAGCAGTCAGTGGTAAGGCAAACTGCAGTAGCTTTTTGGACACTTTCCCGCACTGAAGCCTGTGTGCTCTCGTACAGTTGTGAAATAAGGGATTTTGAAAGGGTTTTCCTGCTTGGAATTGTGTACATTGGATTCAGACTATTACTATAATTTCTAAAAACTCTGTCCTCCACAATCGAAAATGGCTGGAAATCAGTGGCAATCATTTTAGCCAATGCAAACTCAATTTGGCCTTGTTTTGCTACAGACATAGACGTTTGGCATGAACTGGTCCATAGAAGACTGCGTTGCTGTGGGTCGCGGAGTAGGCCTACTTGACTGAGTGGATACATCTCCACGAGTGGAGGTGCTGGCTCCACCACTATCACTTACAGGCCCACTTGTTTTTTCGAAGCTCTGCTACAGCTAGCTTCACAGTTTGGTTCACAGTTCCCATATGACGGTGTATGTTGTGTGTAGAATTGGTTTTATATGAGATTTGATTTTGGCAGATTCTACACTGTGCTTTTAACATTGTCTACATTATTAAAATGCATCCACATGCTACTGTGCTGCCGACACATTTTCCAGCTGTTGTTTTCGCAGCTGTCCTTCCTCTCTCTCCTTGGCTGCTAAGTGTGTGACTGTGAGTGAGTTGGCTCGGCTCTCCCTCACGCATCTTTGGTTCATTGGTTGACACTGCGTTTCTGATTGACAGGAACAACAGGTGAGGCTGTTAGTCTGAGCAGACAGTCAGAACGAATGTGTGCGCTTGAGCAATTAGGCCTATATTTTTTTTTCGTTCTTTGAATTAGTTAATTCTATTCATTTAAATCTTTTGATTATTCATATCTTAATTTCTTAAACACAGTTGAAGTTGGAAGTTTATATACACTTAGGTTGGTATCATTAAATTGTTTTTCAACCACTCCACAAATGTATTGTTAACAAACTATAGTTTTGGCAAGTCAGTTAGGATATCTACTTTGTGCATGACACAAGTAATATTTCCAACAATTGATTACAGACAGATTATTTCATTTATAATTCACTGTATCACAATTCCATTGGGTCAGAAGTTTACATACACTAAGTTGACTGTGCCTTTAACAGCTTGGAAAATTACAGAAAATGATGTCATGGCTTTAGAAGCTTCCGATAGGCTAATTGACGTAATTTGAGTCAATTGGAGGTGTACCTGTGAATGTACACTGCTCAAAAAGGGAACACTAAAATAACACATCCTAGATCTGAATGAATGAAATATTCTTATTAAATACTTTTTTCTTTACGTAGTTGAATGTGCTGACAACAAAATCACACTAAAATTATCAATGGAAATCAAATGTATCAACCCATGGAGGTCTGGATTTGGATAAAAGTGGAAATAAAAATTAAAGTGGAAAACCACACTACAGGCTGGTCCAACTTTGATATAATGTCCTTAAAACAAGTCAAAATGAGGCTCAGTAGTGTGTGTGGCCTCCACGTGCCTGTATGACCTCCCTACAACGCCTGGGCATGCTCCTGATGAGGTGGCGGATGGTCTCCTGAGGGATCTCCTCCCAGACCTGGACTAAAGCATCCGCCAACTCCTGGACAGTCTGTGGTGCAACGTGGCGTTGGTGGATGGAGTGAGACATGATGTCCCAGATGTGCTCAATTGGATTCAGGTCTGGGGAACAGGCGGGCCAGTCCATAGCATCAATGCCTTCCTCTTGCAGGAACTGCTGACACACTCCAGCCACATGAGGTCTAGCATTGTCTTGCATTAGGAGGAACCCAGGGCCAACCGCACCAGCATATGGTCTCACAAGGGGTCTGAGGATCTCATCTCGGTACCTAATGGCAGTCAGGCTACCTCTGGCGAGCACATGGAGGGCTGTGCGGCCCCCCAAAGAAATGCCACCCCACACCATGACTGACCCACTGCCAAACCGGTCATGCTGGAGGATGTTGCAGGCAGCAGAACATTCTCCACAGCATCTCCAGACTCTGTCACATCTGTCACATGTGCTCAGTGTGAACCTGCTTTCATCTGTGAAGAGCACAGGGCGCCAGTGGCGAATTTTCCAATCTTGGTGTTCTCTGGCAAATGCCAAATGTCCTGCACGGTGTTGGGCTGTAAGCACAGAGCATGTGCCTCCATGCTCTGGACACTACGCTGACAGACACAGCAAACCTTCTTGCCACAGCTCACATTGATGTGCCATCCTGGATGAGCTGCACTACCTGAGCCACTTGTGTGGGTTGTAGACTCCATCTCATGCTACCACTAGAGTGAAAGCACCGCCAGCATTCAAAAGTGACCAAAACATCAGCCAGGAAGCATAGGAACTGAGAAGTGTTCTGTGGTCACCACCTGTAGAACCACTCCTTTATTGGGGGTGTCTTGCTAATTGCCTATCATTTCCACCTGTTGTCTATTCCATTTGCACAACAGCATGTGAAATTTATTGTAAATCAGTTGAGTTGTTGAGCAGTGTATTTGAAGGCCTACCTTCAAACTCAGTGCCTCTTTGCTTGACATCATCATGGGAAAATCTAAAGAAATCTAAAGACCTCAGAAAAAAATGGTAGAACTCCACAAGTCTGGTTCATCCTTGGGAGCAATTTCCAAACGCCTGAAGGTACCACGTTCATCTGTACACACAATAGTACGCAAGTATAAACACCATGGGACCACGCAGCCGTCATACCGCTCAGGAAGGAGATGCGTTCTGTCTCCTAGAGATGAACGTACTTTGGTGCGAAAAGTGCAAATCAATCCCAGAACAACAGCAATGGACCTTGTGAAGGTGCTGGAGGAAACGGGTACAAAAGTATCTATATCCACAGTAAAACGAGTCCTATGTCGACATAAACTGGAAGGCCGCTCAGCAAGGAAGAAGCCACTGCTCCAAAACTGCCGTAAAAAAGCCAGACTACGGTTTGCAACTGCACATGGGGACAAAGATCATACTTTTTGGAGAAATGTCCTCTGGTCTGATGAAACAAAAATAGAACTGTTTGGCCATAATGACCATCGTTACATTTTGAGGGAAAAGGGGGACGCTTGCAAGCCGAAGAACACCATCCTAACCGTGAAGCACGAGGGTGGCAGCATCATGTTGTGGGGGTGCTTAAGGACAGCAAAGTGAAGGTATTGGAGTGGCCATCACAAAGCCCTGACCTCAATCCTATAGACAATGTGTGGGCAGAACTGAAAAAGCGTGTACGAGCAAGGAGGCCTACAAATCTGACTCAGTTATACCAGCTCTGTCAGGAGGAATGGGCCAAAATCCACCCAACTTATTGTGGGAAGCTTGTGGAAGGCTACCCGAAATGTTTGACCCAAGTCAAACAATTTAAAGGCAATGCTACCAAATACTAATTGAGTGTATGTAAACTTCTGACCCACTGGGAATGTGATGAAAGAAATAAAAGCTGAAATAAATAATTCTCTCTACTATTATTCTGACATTTCACATTCTAAAATGAAGTGGTGATCCTAACTGACCAAAGACAGGGAATTTTTACTAGGATTAAATGTCAGGAATTGTGAAAAACTGAGTTTAAATGTATTTGGCTAAGGTGTATGTAAACTTCCGTCTTCAACTGCAGATTCGGCTCTGATATGCGAGCTGGCTCCCAATGTTCACCTACAAGAGCCGGCTCTTGGAACCCATCACTAGTCTCTTTCAAGGTCACCCAAGTTGAGGTTCAAATCTAAGGTGTCAACGAAAGCGAATCTTAATCAAACCTTTTTATTTATTTTTTAATTCACCTTTATTTAACCAGGTAGGCAAGTTGAGTACAGGTTCTCAGTTACAATTGCGACCTGGCCAAGATAAAGCAAAGCAGTTCGACACGTACAACAACACAGAGTTACACATGGAGTAAAACAAACATACAGTCAATAATACAGTAGAAAAATAAGTCTATATACAATGTGAGCAAATGAGGTGAGATAAGGGAGGCAAAAAAAGGCCATGGTGGCGAAGTAAATACAATATAGCAAGTAAAAGTAGATTTGCAGTGGAAGAATGTGCAAGGTAGAGATAGAAGTAATGGGGTGCAAAGGAGCTAAATAAATTAATAAATACAGTAGGGGAAGAGTTGTTGTTTGGGCTAAATTATAGATGGGCTATTACAGGTGCAGTAATCTGTGAGCTGCTCTGACAGCTGGTGCTTAAAGCTAGTGAGGGAGATAAGTGTTTCCAGTTTCAGAGATTTTTGTAGTTCGTTCCAGTCATTAGCAGCAGAGAACTGGAAGGAGAGGCGGCCAAAGGAAGAATTGGTTTTGGGGGTGACCAGAGAGATATACCTGCTGGAGCGCATGCATGCGCATGGGTGCTGCTATGGTGACCAGCGAGCTGAGATAAGGGGGGACTCTACCTAACAGGGTCTTATAGATGACCTGGAGCCAGTGGGTTTGGCAACGAGTATGAAGCGAGGGCAAGCCAATGAGAGCGTACAGGTCGCAGTGGTGGGTAGTATATTGGGCTTTGGTGACAAAACAGATAGCACTGTGATAGACTGCATCCAATTTATTGAGTAGGGTATTGGAGGCTATTTTGTAAATTACATCGCCGAAGTTGAGGATCGGTAGGATGGTCCGTTTTACAAGGGTATATTTGGCAGCATGAGTGAAGGATGCTTGTTGCGAAATAGGAAGCCAATTCTAGATTTAACTTTGGATTGGAGATGTTTGATGTGAGTCTGGAAGGAGAGTTTACAGTCTAACCAGACACCTAAGTATTTGTAGTTGTCCACATATTCTAAGTCAGAACCGTCCAGAGTAGTGATGTTGGACGGGCGGGCGGGCAGGTGCAGGCAGCGATCTGTTGAAGAGCATGCATTTAGTTTTACTTGTATTTAAGAGCAATTGGAGGCCACAGAAGGAGAGTTGTATGGCATTGAAGCTCGTCTGGAGGGTTGTTAACACAGTGTCCAAAGTATGGCCAGAAGTATACAGAATGGTGTCGTCTGCGTAGTGATTGATCAGAGACTCACCAGCAGCAAGAGCGACATCATTGATGTATACAGGATCAGGATCAGGTACTGTATAGGCTATTAGCTAAAGTAAAGTAAAGCACGGCGAACTGGGAGCTGTTGACTGGGTATGTCGCCTACTGTGTGTAATGCTGAAGGCTTGATGCATGGCAAGATATAATAGTTGTGATGACTTGTTGAGTAGTTATAGATATCACTGAAAACCCCCTTTAGTAATAGTGGCTTTTGTTTGCATGGTGGTATTGTGAAAGTGGGGTGTAATTTGTCTTGATCGCCCAATGAGGCACTAGTCTTAATATTTATTCTTCCTTTTTCTTCAAGGAAGCAGATGTTCTTCTAAGGGACACCCTAGAGGCAGCAAGGTGGTGCGAACGCCAAACATTTAAAAGCACTATTTCCCTCCCTAGTGTGTTGGGATGGATGGGTAATATCGCATTACAACCCTTAAAGAACTACGGTTGTATGATGGCCTGGAGGAACCATTCATGTTCTCGTTCCACTTAGAGAGACATTATGAGATGTTCTATGTGGAGGCAAAATTACTGTTTTTGCCTCTTTAGAGGAGCAGGAGGGAAGCCATTTTTGAGGAGTGGTCAAACCTTGTTTTTGTCTGCTGTGTTAATTGTTTCAATTGATAATTGTGTTGTTTAGTAAAGATGATGTAAAGTCACCCGAGTCTCTGATCTCTGTACTGGAGCTGGTATAACTTCATGTACAAAACACATTCAGCTTGTCAGTATGTCTATATGGTATAGTCTGTCTCCATTCTCATAAGGAAAGTAAATAGCATTATAAATCAGGATAGGTAGTAACTGTGTATATACGCTCAATGGAATAATATAATGACAAAGTTATAACATTTATCAACACAATTTGAACAGTATATGACATACATAACAAGTATGTTGTTCACTGCAACAATATCAGTAGCTTGTCTCAAATATAGCATGAAGCAAAAAGTGTTACAACACATGTGCTGGTACCACTTTATATAATATTTCTTACGATCTTCAAAAATGAAACACGTTTGTATTCAACGTGTGCCTTGCACGAAGGTGTGTGTTCGTATTCAGTGTCTGACTGTCAAGCCTCAGATGGACAAAAAAAAAGGTAGGCGGGGTCAAACGTTTGACTCCGCCTACATTGAGCCCTGCCCGAACTGCACACTGTAGTCAGGGGTACTTGGAGAGTGAGAAGTCAGGCCTTTCATGTCTGCATGCTATTTATTTTATGTAAGCAGGTACCAAGTTCATTCGTCAAGTTCCGTTAAAGCAATTGTAAACTCTACGGGTATATTTTTACGCATTGGTTTCGCAGTTTTTTCTTAGAATGGCCTGCAAAAAAGTGGGTTCTACACTGGGCCGTGCATTGTGGCAAAACGGTAGCAGGACACCACCCCTTTCAAGATCTTCGAAAATTATAAACTTTTCAACAAGCAGGGAATTGAAAAGTGAAGAGAAGAAATGTAAAGATCAAAGCTGTGAATCCAATTGCAGGTCGGCGGCGATGCCTTTACCTGCCGCTTGCTCCTCTACACCTGCCGCTCAAAGACATCAGGTTGGGGGCAAGAAGGGTCCCGAGGAGCCGTTGACAGTGCCTGGACGATCGTACTCCTCCACTGCCCCAAAAGCAGATCATAGGACATACTTATGGGCACGTTATAATGAGATGAAACGGCTTGTGCACGGTAAGTAGTAGACTGACCTCACAGTCGTCCTTTGTCATATTTCCTCCCCCAAACCTACTGCAAATTGAGAAATAATGTGACTAAACTGAATAACAATAAGAAAGTATACTATGAAACAAATACATTATATAAAGAATGATAGCAAAAAGCCTTGGAGCACCTTAAATGAAATTTTGGGCAAAAAGTCAAATTCTGCTCCATCATTCATTGAATCAGGTGGCTCATTCATTACGAAACCTACTTATATTGCCAATTACTTTAATAATTTGGCGAGGTATAGCAAATTTATGCATGACATGACAGCAACAAACGCTGACACTACACATCCAAGTATAACTGATGAAATTATGAAAGAGAAGCATTGTAATTTTGAATTCTGTAAACTGAGTGTGGAGGAGGTGAAAGAAATGTCTATCAACAATGACAAGCCACCTGGGTCTGACAACTTGGATGGAAAATTACTGAGGATAACGGACGATATTGCCACTCCTGTTTGTCATATCTTCAATTTAAGCCTACAAGAAAGTGTGTGCCCTCTGGCCTGGAGGGAAGCAAAAGTAATTCTGCTACCCAAGAATAGTAAAGCCCCCTTTACTGGCTCAAATAGCCGACCAATCAACCCTTAGTAAACTTTTTTCTTAAAATGCTATTTTACTGTAAACAAATTGACAACAAACTATCAGCATTGCTTTTGGGAAGGACATTCAACAAATGACTGATGATTGGCTGAGAGAAAATGATGATAACAAGATTGTTGGAGCTGTTTTGTTAGACCTCAGTGCGGCTTTTGACATACATTACCGATCATAGTCGGCTGATGGAAAAAACATTTTTGTGTTATGGCTTTACACCCCCTGCTATATTGTGGATAAAGAGTTACCTGTCTAACAGAACACAGAGGGTGTTCTTTAATGGAGGCCTCTCCAACACAATCCAGGTAGAATCAAGAATTCCCCAGGGCATCTTTCTAGGCCCCTTACTTTTCTCAATCTTTACTAATGACATGCCAGTGTGTCCATGTATGCGAGTGACTCAACACTATACACGTCAGCTACTACAGCGAATTAAATCACTGCAACACTTAACAAAGAGCTGCAGTTAGTTTCAGAATGGGTGGCAAAGAATAAGTTAGTCCTAAATATAAAAAAATATATATAAAAGCATTGTATTTGGGACAAATCATTCACTAAACCATAAACCTCAACTAAATCATGTTGAAATTGAGAAAGCTGAGGTGACTAAACTGCATGGAGTAACCCTGGATTGTAAACTGTCATGGTCAAAACATGTTGATACAACAGTAGCTAAGATGGAGAGAAGTCTGTCCATAATAAAGCGATGCTCTGCCTTTTTAACAACACTATCAACAAGGCAGGTCCTACAGGCCCTAGTTTTGTCACACCTACTGTTCAGTTGTGTGGTCAGTTGCCACAGAGAGACCTCGGAAAATTACAATTGGCTCAGAACAGGGCAGCACGGCTGGCCCTTAAATGTACACAGAGAGCTAACATTAATAATATGCATGTAGATTTGTCATGGCTCAAAGTGGAGGAGAGATTGACTTAATCACTATTTGTTTTTTTAAGAAGTGTTGACAAGCTGAATGCACCAAGCTGTCTGTTTAAACTACCAGCACACAGTTCGAACACCCATGCACACCCCACAAGACATGCCACCAGAGGTCTCTTCACAATCCACAAGTCCAGAACAGACTATGGGAGGCACACAGTACTACATAGAGCCATGACTACATAGAACTCTATTCCACATCAGGTAACTGATGCGAGCAGTAGAATCAGATATAAAAAAACATGAAAATACACCTTATGGAACAGTGGGGACTGTGAAGAGACACTCAGGCACAAATACACATGATAAGACACGCACTCTACAAACACGTACACATGGATGTTGTATTGTAGATACGTGGTAGGAGAGTAGTGGCCTGAGGGAACACACTTAATGTGTTGTGAAAAGTGTTAGGAAATGTAATATTTTAAATTATATGTAACTGCCTTAATGTTGCTGGACCCCAGGAAGAGTAGCTGCTGCCTTGGCAGGAACTAATGGGGACCCATAATAAACCCCAGGAAGAGTAGCTGCTGCCTTGGCAGGAGCCAATGGGGATCCTTAATAAATACAACATACAAATAAGCTCAATGTCAGCACGGTAAACTTCAAAGGATTCCCATAATTTGTGATGTGCGGACACTTATAGTGATGGGTGCTGATGGGGAGTGATTCAGTACTACTCCCCATCTGCTGCTGATGGTCTTGTCATGTCCTGGTTGAAGACATTACCGTATGCACAGGGATTATATGAGTTCATCCTCTTCTAGACCAGTGCTGTAACAGTTCATCCCTTCCCTAGGTTTGAAAGTGGGTCAAGCATGACAGCTGGATGGCAATCCTGTCATTGGTCTTGTTTTGAAAAAATGAAAGTGAGACAAATTGTTGTAGCCAACATACTCTATAATTCTACAGGCTATATTCAAAAAACGATCTCAGAACCAATCCCAAACCCCTACAGGACAGGCCATGGTCTCTGACACACTCTTTCTCATTTACCCACTAGCCACACGATTGCATATTCTGATTCATTATCTACTCCTTCTTTAGATTGTCATCATTATGTCAGCACACAAACACATGGCCATAACCTCCACTATAAAGACATAAGAAGGATCGTACTTGGTAATGTAGGTAGAGGCAGAGTTAGAGGAGAGACACAACTCTTGAGAATGAGGTTACAAGCTAGATATGGTCAATCTATCACGTTGAAGGCCAGCTGCCGTCACTTGTCTCATCCAAAAGACCTTGGCCCACTTATCTGTCATAGACAGCTAAAAATGAAACACGGTAGCGTCGTCATATTCCAGGGATTTAGTGATAGATTGGGAAACCGTTGGTGATCCTCTTTTTAATCTGAGTCTGTGTGTTTGCTGTGTGGCTGTTACGATTGTTCTGGAAGAACCGGGTTGTAAACACGCAGAGCAATCACAAATAGACACTGACCATGTTTCCATAAAATATTTTTTTGCGAGAGGGCTAGAGATTCAATCAATTATGATAAACTTCACTGGGTGGTGAAAGTGCACGGTGATGAGCTTGACGCTCCTTTCCAATAAATATCGAGGGTCTTATTCTGGTGACATGATAATCGATGTTTGGCAGCAGTTTGACAAATAAAAATAGTCTCGCTCTTTTGTCCATAATAATAATCTCATCATGTAGGCTATCTGTGCGCTGTAGCCAACAAAGCGCAGATAGCGCTGTTGGTTAGAGCGAACGTGCCAATACCAGACTGGGCACATTCGCTATAAAACATTGTGAGAAAACCATCCGTAGAGTTGAAAAGTCGATGGAAACCCATTTAACTTGTATTTCTTTATTCGTTCCATGGGAATCTTCCCTCAAAAGGTATTTGCATGTGCGCTAGGCCTAGGTCATCACACACAGCCTTTTATTTGCAACAAGTCATTTTGATGGAAATAGGCATATTGTGTTTATGCTGATTTTAGAATATTCACATGAAAATCAGGGATTTTGCTAAATCTTTATGTCCAGTGATTTAGATTATAAACACATTTGGCTGTGTGTGTGTGTGTGTGTGCTCCGCAAAAGTTAATTTGCCTCTAAATCCTGTTCAGTGTTTCACATTTTTTACCCCCTATGAATTCCCTGTAATCCTGTTGTTGCTTGCCTCACTAAGCTCAGTACTTTGCTTCAGGTACAGTGCACTCCTGCTGTGCAATTGGCATCATCTAAAAAAAACATTAGAACTTAACATTGAAGTCCCAAATGGTGTAAAGCTGTAGTTATAAACATAGTATCGGTCTATTATGTTGTCTCTCTATTACAATGTATGTCTCTGTGCTGTCTCTTTCCAGACCTGATCCCACCAAGTGTGTGTAACCTGCTCAACTCCTCCACTATCTACGCCAACAACGAGGTCAGCCTAGCGGAGGTGGACATCTATGGGTTTGACTATGACTACACCCTGGCCCTCTACTCGGATGCCCTCAACACTATGATCTACAACACTGCCCGAGACTTCCTCATCGAGCACTTCAAGGTGTGTGTTCTCTAACTAACCCGCCAATAGACTAGCACATATTGTATATTCAGTTCTCCTGATAATTCCATGTATGAGAACAGTTGTGGGCCCTTCTAATCTGAGCATCTTCTGCTGTTGTTTGACAGTACCCTGAAGGTATCCGCAAATATGACTACATCCCCAACTTTGCTGCACGGGGTCTTCACTATGATATTCAAAAGGTAAACCCCATGAAGCAGTTCTGCCCCTCTTTTAAACATCCAATCTCAAGGTGCAGTGCGTTTACAGTACTATATGTTTTGTCTTCCCACAGGGCCTCCTGATGAAGATAGATGCTTTCCATTACATTCAGCTGGGGACTGTGTATCGGTGAGTTTTGTTTATGGGTTGGTGAATAACACTCTGCAATGTCAGTCAGTGCACTAAAACTGTGTTGACACTATAGGGGGCTGAACCCAGTTCCAGATGAGGAGGTCCTGAGGCTCTATGGGGGGACGCACCATGTCCCCCTGCAACAGGTCAGCGGCTTCTATGGAAAGGTCAGTGTCCTTGAAGAATATATTACCTCTGGAGTTGCCTGTTAAAATATTCACTCTGAGTCCATTGACAGGATCAAGGTATTTTGTTTTAATCTGCCGCCAACAGTTATGAGGACAGGTCCTTAAAATGACATTACCTTTAGACGCATACAAAGCTCTCCCTCGCCCTCCATTTGGCAAATGTGACCATAACTCTATCCTCCTGATTTCCGGGAAGCTTAAATGAAATCCCGCTTTGCACTCCGACGAACCATCAATCAGGCAAAGCGTCAATAAAGGACTAAGATCGAATCATACTACACCGGCTCCGACGCTCGTCGGATGTTGAAGGGCTTGCAAACTAATACAGACTACAAAGGGAAGAACAGCCGAGAGCTGCCCAGTGACACGAGCCTATCAGACGAGCTAAATAACTTATATGCTCGCTTCGAGGCAAGTAACACCGAAACATGCAGGAGAGCATCAGCTGTTCCGGATGACTGTGATCACGCTCTCCGCAGCCGATGTGAGTAAGACTTTTAAACAGGTCAACATTCACAATGCAGCTGGGCCAGACGGATTACCAGGACATGTACTCCGAGCATGCGCTGACCAACTGGCAAGTGTCTTCACTGACATTTGCCAGTAATATCAACATGTTTCAAGCAGACCACCGTAGTCCCTGCCTAAATGACTACTGACCAGAAACACTCACATCTGTAGCCATGAAATGCTTTGAAAGGCTGGTCATGTATCACATCAACACCATTATCCCAGAAACCCTAGACCCACTCCAATTTGCATACCACACCAACAGATCCACAGATGATGCAATCTCAATTGTACTCCACACTGCCCTTTCCCACCTGGACAAAAGGAACAACTATGTGAGAATGCTATTCACTGACTACAGCTCAGCGTTCAACACCGTAGTGCCCTCAAAGCTCATCACTAAGCTAAGGACCCTGGGGCTAAACACCTCCCTCTGCAACTGGATGCTTGACTTCCTGATGGGCCGCCCCCAGGTGGTAAGGGTAGGTAACAACATATCCGCCACGCTGATCCTCAACACGGGGGCCCCTCAGGGGTGCGTGCTCAGTCCCCTCCTGTCCTCCCTGTTCACTCATGACTGCACGGCCAGGCACGACTCCAACACCCTCATTAAGTTTGCTGATGACACAACAGTGGTAGACCTGATCACCGACATTGATGAGACAACCTATAGGGAGGAGGTCAGAGACCTGATCGTGTGGTGCAAGGACAACAACCTCTCCCTCAACGTGATCAAGACAAAGGAGATGATTGTGGACTACATGAAAAGGAAGACCGAGCATTCAGTGATCACGTTGAGGGAGAGGTTGTTGTCCTGGCACCACACGATCAGGTCTCTGACCTCCTCCCTATAGGTTGTCTCATCAATGTCGTTGATCAGGCCTACCACTGTTGTGTCATCAGCAAACTTAATGAGGGTGTTGGAGTCGTGTGAATGCTCGGTCTTTCTTGAATTATTTGTTATTCTTACTTTTTTGTTGTTGTATTTTCTTAAAACTGCATTGTTGGTTAACGGCTTATAAGTAAGCATTTACTGTTGTAAATTGTATTGTTGTATTCGGCGCATGTGACTAATAAAATGTAATTTGATATAAGCATTGTATTTTGTAAGCTCGACTTTTGTCATTACTCTTTTAGCAACTGACAAGCAACATTTCACTAATCATCTAAAAGAGCTAATCTGCTACAGGATGTTAACGTTAAAGCCTTTTTGTAGTTTTTTTAAAATTACCGGTTATTATTTCACAAATCTTAATACATCTCTAGATGTGGTCTGACAGTCTGACTGTGGCATAGTGTTTGTTCATCAGGTTCAGTCTGTAGGGCCAGGGGCTTTGATGTTTTCACACAGGTTCACATTCTTTACATTCTTCTACATTGAATGCAGCACTGTGGAGGGAGCACACCATGCCTCCCCTGCCTTCTAATCTTCCATCACAAACATACGCCCACTACCCACAATCCTCTGGGTCTGGCACTGGGATCCCTGTCTTTATAAATTAGGGATTAGCTCTGTGTACAGGCCTTGCTCCCTGTGGACACTGGTTTCATTTTTTCCTCCATGGAAAGTAACTGGTTCTAAACATGGTGCCTCATTTGAGCTAGAAGCATTAGGTGGTAATATAATGTTTATAAATAAGTATTTCATGTACATTTTGAAACCGCATTTCTCTAATCACACCCAATTTAGAGTCATGGTAATACTGTATATTTTTTATAAGAATACAATAAGCAGCTGATTTATCATCCACAGGGACCCAAGGTTAAGCAGTTCATGGACATCTTCTCCATCCCAGAGATGACCCTCCTGGCTGTGGCCAATGATTTCTTCATCTCCAACGACATCGAGTACGATCCCGAGCACCTCTACAAAGACGTTTCAGTGAGTGTCTCAGCACACTCTCATGCCATTTATCACCTTGTGTAATGTTCTTTCCCTCCCTCTTGCTGGTTTTCCAAACCCTCTGCCAGGTTAATTTGACCGTTTGGACACAGTGGGGGGTTTCAGCACCAGGTTCAGATCTCTGTCCTCCTCCTAGAGAGAGGTTGCCAGGGATTCAGACATGTGGACTAATGAACAATAGCTGTTCTCATTCCATACTGGGGTCAAAGGGTTTAGCTTACAGTTTGTCCTTTTCAGATTCACTTTGTCTGCCAGAAGAAACAGACGTGATCTAGCTTTGACTTTATCCTCCCTCCTCCTTTTCGTAACCAAGCTCTTCTGCCTGTTAGACTGGGTTGGAGTAGAGAGTGTGATATTCAGAACCTGACTATATGCACTATGAGCATGTTGAATTTATCCTTATCTGTAGATACATGTTGTAACTGAATTTAAGTAGATTCATTGGCACTTGTTATTTGCATAATGCATAATGCATGTTATTTTTATCCTCAGGAAGCCATTGGAATGGTTCACATCAAAGGCTACATGTACAAATGGATCATGCAAGATCTGGGTGAGCGATGTTGGATTCTGTTTGTGGTCCAGTCAAATACCTTATTTTCAGAAGCCTGCAGAATGTTAAAGCTTGACATGTTGTTATTTTTCCCCTCATTTCCCATCCATAGAGAAGTACATTCTGGGAAGGGATGAGACGTATGCTGTTCTGCATCGCCTGGTCAGCCACGGGAAGAAACTGTTCCTCATCACCAACAGCCCCTTCAGCTTTGTGTGAGTTTCCATCTGAGGATGAAGACCCAGGGTCATGTTGGTTTGAATGACGTATTGATTGGTTGGTGAATCGACCACAGTTACGATGGATCGTGGAAGAGGATGAGTCATTCTCCTAATGTCAATGACTTGTTTTCATGGTTACCCAACATGATTGACAGAGGAAGCACAAACACTGACGTATCATTCAGTCAGAAAACTATTGACGAATGGGAAGAGTGGGCAGAAGCACTCACAGTCAGTCTGCACAGTATATTTTGGTGAATGGAATGAGCCACACCTCTGTTGCTTTCTCTGTAAGATTGGTAATGGCTGAAGTGGAACGGTATCAAATATATCAAGCACATAGTTCCCACGTGTTTGATGCCATTCCATTTGCTCCGTTCCAACCATTATTATGAGCTGTCCTTCCCTCAGCAGCCTCCTGTGGTCCAGTCACTCTGATATCTCTGATTGTAGGGATAAAGGCATGAGGTACATGGTTGGGAAGGACTGGAGGGACTTCTTTGATGTGGTCATCGTTCAGGCAGACAAACCACACTTCTTCAATGACTGTGTCAAGTGAGTATGGAGTGTTCTTGTTGACCAGGTTGTCATGTGTTTATTGGGACCATATTCAATTTGCTCGCCAATGTTGCCCCTTTTACAGACCATTTAGACGCCTGGATGGAAATGGTGACCTCCAGTGGGACAAAATAAACAGTCTGGACAAAGGACAGATCTACAAACAAGTGTGTACACCTTCAATATTAAACTACAATGCTCATGACCTCATTTCCCCCTTAACAGAATACTGAGGCATTTAGTTTGTGTTTCAGGGAAACCTGTACGACTTCCTGAGGCTGACAGGCTGGAGAGGGTCCAGTGTGCTATACTTTGGAGACCATCTCTACAGTGACTTGGCTGTGAGTGACTATTTTATCACTATGATTGAAAAATATGGTTTGGTTACAAAATCAAAGGACCATTCAAATAGATAGAAAACTCAGTTTCCAGGTTGGTAGTAACCACTACAGCAATGTCCATCCAAAACAATGAGGAGACAGTATTTCCAGTTTAGTTTTTTTTTAATGGACAGAAAACAAACACACACACACACACACACACACACACACACACACACACACACACACACACACACACACACACAGTCTGACCACAAATTGAAAACACTAACAAATAGCTAATGCTACTAGGCATACTAATGCATTCTCAATGTAAATGCTAAAGCTAGCACTAATGCTGGCGGGAGCGCGAGCTAGCTAACAAACTCAACATAAATATCAAAATACAACAACAGGAAATACTTAGCTCCAAAACCGACATTAAGATCTTAAGGCGCTTACATTTGAGATGCATGCATAATAAAATGTTAGATAGCAAGGACATTGTCCACAATAGGAAAAAGGTTGCTGAGTGAAAAAGGTGATGCTTGTCAGGATGGAAAGCCATGTTATCTGGCTTATGCCCTGCCATGCTAGGGGTCCTAAATGAATTAACCTGAAGTCTTGGCAATAGAGGCTGCTGATTGGTTAATATAAGAATGACTGGGGTGACCTTGGTCAAAAAGAAAACTAAAGGTGGTTAAGGTCTGAAAACTGCCTGACTAAACTAACCAGAAGGGAGTGCTACAAAGCTGGCCGTTTTTTCATCCGCCCCCAAATGTGTTGAACGAATTTGCTTCAACTGACATGCCAGCTAAGGGTCAGTAGCTTCTTGAGGAAGGGTGGACAGCTGGATAAGCCGAGCGACAGTGTCACATTCTGACCTTAGTTTATTTTTTATGTCTTTGTGTTGGTCAGGGCGTGAGTTGGGGTGGGTTGTCTATGTTCCTTTTTCTATGTTATATTTTCTATGTGTTTGGCCTAGTATGGTTCTCAATCAGAGGCAGGTGTCGTTCGTTGTCTCTGATTGAGAATCATACTTAGGTAGCCTTTTCCCACCTGTGTTTTGTGGGTGATTGTTTTCTGTCTGCACCAGACAGAACTGTTTCGGTTTCATTTTTCGTTCGCTTGTTGTTTTTGTATTTAAGTGTTCTGTTCTATTAAATATCATGAACACTTACCACGCTGCGTATTGGTCCGATCTCTCATACTCCTCGTCAGAGGAGGACGAATCCCGTTACAGACAGGCCTGACGTAGGTTCTGTCTTTGACTTGGATCTCCACTGTCCTCACTTTCCCGCCTGCTTCAGGGATAACTGACTTGACAGTTCCAATTTGCCAGAGCGCTCTAGAAGACTGATTGTCCACGATCATCACAACGCTCCCCACGGCAAGGTCTTCCTTACCCCTGTGCCACTTTTGGCTTTTGGCTCCCTTGAAATGTGTTCCTCAATTGGACAAGATCTCAAAAGGGCTTTCCTCTGCGAGTGATGAAGCATCTCAAAAGCATCAGGAACGAATTTGTATCTATGTTCGACAATAGATCCACCTGTACAGATGATGCCCTGTCTCTTTTCATTTCTTTAGCCAATCTTGATAATATACGGTCCAATGCATTCCACACCTGTAGTATAGAACGTCGGCTTGTAGAACCGCAGTTGGGCTGGAGGCAGGTCAGCCATCTTAGGTATATCTGTATGGCATCACCATGCTGGAAGCGACAGATAGCTGCCCCCCCCTCAGAATCCAGATCCCTCGAAGTAACTCGACAAACACCCTCTCTGCTTGTCTGCTTGTCATATTTCTTAATTAGTAGCCTTGTGACCGAATCACATCTCCGAAAGCCTTCAATTCGGATCTTTCCGGAGTCGTTGTTGTACTCTGGGGCCAGAGTCACCAGACGGCTGCTTGGAGGAACTGGCTTTACCTGCTTCTAGTAGGGAGAGGTCTTCTGGGAAACTCTGACTGGGCATGTCTGAGAACTTTGAGTTCGGCTTGCTTGAAGTTGTCAGCTGAGGATATTTTGGCACTACTGTCCGCCTCGTGTAGTGACTGCATTGTGGCTTCCACTAGCTCCTAAAAAGTGTTTTTACTGGGAAACATCAGGGAGAGACAACTTAATGTCCGCTGACAGGAGTCCATATCAAGTAAGCTTCCACAGCCCCTGTCAGGTCTTCTCAGCCAGGATGCCATAGGAAGGGAGGACATTGACTCCAATGATCATGTTCTGAGACGGTGTCTTGCCGCGTATGATGGCATCAGCTGGATTGCTCTCTGTGTCCACATAACGCCAGGCCTGGGCATCTGTGAGCTCCTCTATTTGTGCATGTCTTGTGCCCACAAGTACTTTGTACCTGCTGGAGTCTGACTGGAGCCAGGTTAAGACTGTTGTAGAATCCGATCAGTATGTGATGTCATGGATCTCCAGGGTGAGTTCTCTTCTGAGGGCCACTGCCAGCTGGGCACCGCTCGAGTCATGCCATTTTGGAGCCACTCTTGATATTGCTGCAAGGAATGCCACCTAGACCCGCCCATTGGCATCTTCAGTGCGGAGGTACGCGTCGGCACCATACGCATGCTCTGAAACATCACTGAAGACATGGACACTTCTTGTGCTGTCTGGGAGGTCCATCTTGGCAGTGTGACCTGAGGCACAAGTAAGCCATGCGTGGAGATTTTCAGGTAGATCTGGGTCATCCCAACCCCTTTTCTTGTCTCAGAGCCTCTGGACCATGGCCTTGGCCTGTGTGGTGTATGATGGAGGTCTTAGAAATAGACTTTGGGAAAGCCCACCTAGACCCGATATGCGGAAATACTGTGAGCGAGTGACAGGGAAAGCAGGGAGAATGGAGGAAGAGACAGCAGCCAACCAAGCTGACTCGTAATATAGTAAACTAATGGCTGCCATAGCTAGGTTATTTATCATCAAATATGATTATGTAGTACCTGTTTTGACTGCATCAAACCCGGGAGAAACTAGTTAAGCTAGCTAACGTTAGCTAGTTAGGCTAATTGAGGCTGCAGTGCATGCGCTTTCTCCTCCTACAGGTACAAATAACAACAGCAGAATATTAGGTAGCAGCCTACTTGTTGGCTCTTGGTCGTTGTAGCCTATCCTTCTCCTTTAACTTTTAATTCCGTCATTTTAATTTCATCTTCCATTGATTAGCCTAGATATCTCCTAACGTTTGCCACACACAGAGGCTCTATGACTGTAGCCTATTGCCGCTTTGATGACTTATAATTGGCCAACATCAAGCTACACACGCCACGCTACACTCTTGAGAAAAGCAAGAGCAGCAGCATTAATGATAACCTTTTTCTCTCTCCCTCTTTCTACTGCAGCTGTCACGTTCGGATCTGTACGGCCCCTTCCGGACAAGTCAGTTAAAATTATACATACCCGTGACAATCATATCATATCAGATCTGACCCAGACTAGTGACCATTTTTAGAATTCTGGATCCGGACCTACTCGGGACCTGGATCAGGTCTCAGGTATTCGGGTCCAGATGGATTCATGAAGACCTCTAGTGTATGGGATGATGAAGCTGAGTGGATCGTACTGGCTCGTACAGCTTTCTCCATATATTGTGCATGGTGGGCCCAGCTTTCTCCATGTGACCATGCTTGTAGACCAGAGTGTCAGACAGACATTGCCATCCTGGGTGAACCAGAGCTCACAAAGAAGTACTGAACAGGCAGTGCTTCTCCCATGACCTTTCCACCGGAGACTGGTACTGTACAGGCTTTGGCTTTGTCCTTTCTTTGCTCACCTCCGCGGAGGCTGGTGGTGGTCTTGGGGAAAGTCTTGTCTTTTCGCTGATCACTGCGTGAGCCAGGGTGGTCCCTGCCTTGGTCGCAGCTGAACTGCGTGCCATCTTCTTGCACTCTCACTGTCACTCCCTGGCAATAGAGAGGCTTTTTATTCTCTATTTTGGTTAGGCCAGGGTGTGACTAGGGTTGGCATTCTATGTTCTTTTTTCTATGTTTTTGCATTTCTTTGTTTTTGGCCGGGTATGGTTCTCAATCAGGGACAGCTGTCTGTCGTCTCTGATTGAGAACCATACTTTGGTAGCTCTTGCCCACATTTATTTTTTTATATTTTTTATTTCACCTTTATTTAACCAGGTAGGCTAGTTGAGAACAAGTTCTCATTTGCAACTGCGACCTGGCCAAGATAAAGCATAGCAGTGTGAGCAGACAACACAGAGTTACACATGGAGTAAACAATTAACAAGTCAATAACACAGTAGAAAAAAAAGGGGGGAGTCTATATACATTGTGTGCAAAAGGCATGAGGAGGTAGGCGAATAATTAAAATTTTGCAGATTAACACTGGAGTGATAAATGATCAGATGGTCATGTACAGGTAGAGATATTGGTGTGCAAAAGAGCAGAAAAGTAAATAAATAAAAACAGTATGGGGATGAGGTAGGTGAAAATGGGTGGGATATTTACCAATAGACTATGTACAGCTGCAGCGATCGGTTAGCTGCAAATTCAGGTGGTCAACAAGTATATGCTTCAAGTTTCAATCTGTTGCATCTACGGGCAGCACATTCTCGAGGGCTAACACCTGTGGGTCTTATTTGACGAAGTTGGGGATGTTAGGAGTTGGTTCCGGTAGGTGCGCTCCCAGCTGGGCGGAGAAGGTGTGCGGTAGCGGACTGGTGTGTGACAACGACGATCAGGTGAGTAGTCGCAGTGGCGGTGATCAGGTGAGGGCTGATGACAGCGATCAGGTGTAGGCTGACGATGGCGATCAGGTGTGGCTGACAGTGGGGTTCAGGTGTATGCTGACGGCTGTTAGGTATAGGCTGACAACAGTGGTCAGGTGTCGGGTGTCGGGTGACAGCGGCGGTCAGGTGTCGGCTGGCGATAGCGGCAGTCAGGTGTAGGCTGGCGATGGCGGCGGTCAGGTGTAGGTGATGGCTCACGACAGTGAGGATTTGATTGAGTTGATGATGACGATGATGACTGGTCTGGGTCGGGGAGCTCTCTGATCCTGAGTTCTTCAATGAGTTGTTCGTTCTTATGACGCTGCCTTTGTGACCTCGGTGTGTCCTCTCTGGTTGTCACCAGCTATGCCAGCTCAGGCTGACGTTGATCTTGATGACCTCGAGTCGGGGTGTGCCTGCTGTGGGGTGCTGGTGAGTTGGCAACCGATGAGAATGAGACTCCATCCTCAATGTTGCGACGCAGCCTGGGAGGTGAATTGAACTGCTGGATACTCATTGACGCAGATGAGGTTAGCTCTTCCTAATAATTCCATTATCTCACACCTCAACTTGTCACTCTCCTCTTCAGTTAGCTTCAGGCACGTTGTGAGCGTTCTGGAAGAAGAGCGGGTGCTTCTCTCATCTTTTGTAGGAGTTTAACTGCTGCAGGTCTGGTTGTGAGAGAAAGTAATTCCTCCCACAGCGACCTCTACTCGTGGTCCCTCGTTGGGGTGGTCTGTATGGTGTTCTCTTCCTTGACCCGTAGCTTACCTCAAAATCGACTAGACGATTTGGAGAGCGAGTCTGATGGAGGTGACGAATCATTACTTGTGGAAGTTGTTCTCTGGTGACTGCCATCCTTGGGCTTTAGCAGGTATTGCTTCCGGCTCATAAAGTCCATATTTTTCAATTATGATAATGATAAACTAGGAACCAATATACTACACACATATTGAACTCCTATAAACCCAATTATAACAATTATTAAATGTGTCTTCATGCTGCCTGCTGAGAGGTGAAACCCAAGCTCACTCTTTGGTGAACAAAATATTATATTGTATTATATTCTTTCACTCACTAATTAAACCTTGGAGCTGGTTTACTGTCTTTTACAAGGATCTGATGCTGCGTCATGGGTGGCGTACGGGAGCCATCGTGCCTGAGCTGGATCTGGAGACCAAGGTGGTGAACACAGAACAATATGCCCAGAGCCTCACATGGCTTCAGGCCCTCACAGGCCTGCTGGAACGCATGCAGGTACACTCCTCTGGGGAATAGACACTGGCATGTTTTCCCTTCTCCCCATATTGACATACATACAAGGTCTCTTTTGAATTCATTATTTGATAAGGAGCTGTATCTGTACATCTTAAGTAGGATTGTCAAGTTCTTCCCATACAGTAGCTGACTCTTGTCATGTCCTTTTGTAGATGCATCGGGATTCACAGTCTAGGGAGGTTCTGCAGGATTGGCTGAAGGAGAGAGAGGAGCTCAGGTTGGTCAGATGGATTTAGTGGTACTAATTGAGTACCTTTTTCTCTGGACATTGAAGTGATTAGGATTTCATATCTGCAGAGCCTGAAAATGACCCACTTGTATTTGTATTATCTCTTCCTCTCTTGTCCCTTTTTTATTACAGACTAAGAACAAAGAACCTCTTCAACCCCCAGTTCGGCAGCATCTTCCGCACCTGTCACAACCCCACCTACTTCTCCCGCCGCCTGTGTCGCTTCTCAGACGTCTACATGGCCTCCATCAGCTGCCTGCTGAACTACGACCTCTCCTACACCTTCTACCCCCGACGCACCCCTCTGCAGCACGAGGCGCCCCTGTGGATGGATCAGCTCTGCACTGGCTGCATGAAGACCCCCTTCCTAGAGGAGATGGCCCACATTCGCTGAGCCAACAATGGGTTCTCAGAACTGGGTTCTCAACATGGACATAAAAAAACAGACCACTAGGGGGAACTGTAGATTAAATACATTTAGGTTATTGCTCTTACTGTAAGTGAACACTGTGAGTATTTTCATGGCCTATATAGGAGTTACTCTGTGGCAGACCTGATGTAAATGAACTAATCATAGACACGAAATAATATGTTTGCACTTTATAAACCTCAATCACCCTTCATTGTACATTATTAGTTATTAACTAACGGGTAACACCCATCTCTGTGAGACTGGCACACAATACAGCTGGTTGCATTTGATGACCGGCATGCAAAGACAGACGAAGCATGTGCCCATAATGGACACTGTCTGTTCTATGGAGAAGACATAGCTAGTAATGTATGTTGTTCATTAGGTATGTTGAAAATACCGTAGCTGCTTTTAAAACCTGTTTTTGTGCCTGTATACATTCAATAGAGTATATGACCAAATTAAAATACATTTGTCACTGATCTAACACGAGGCGGCCAGTAGTTTCATTTGTCGTGATGTTGCATGTGTCGCCTATGATTGTTGAATGTCCATAAAATCGAATTATGCATCGTGAGAATGAAATGTATAAATCGAGAAATGTGTATGAACCTTTGAGGTAGGCATCTATTTGAATGGATTAGAGCTTTTCCCAAGTGTACCACTTCCTCAGCTATCACATAGGCTAGGTCTAGACTACTTACTATCATGAAAGCACTTTGCCAGGAAATGTTTCCATAATGCATTTTTACATTTCATTTCACGGCTGTCATCAGTCAGAACTTCGAGAAAAAACAACGGTTCCCAGGCAAGAGCTGGCATATGTTCTTGAAGCTCCTAGTATGATATAAACTGAAGGCATAAGCTATTTTGCACATTTTTCTTCATAATGATCTCATTGGCTGGTGGTTGCACGTCGCTAGGCAGCACCTCACTACCAGCGTGAGGGTACCAGTGCCACCTCAGCTGCGCACGAGACAGACCAAGCAAGCTCGCAAACTCCTGGCTGCCACTCCTGTCAAAGAAAGAGGTAAGCAGAAAAACATGCATGTTTGATACTTATTTAAAGCTTTATTGCGTATTGAATCTGGTTTATTAGGATACATACTCGTTTGAGAGTGTTTGTGTAGTTTAAACGGGCAAGGAGTGAGAATTTGAAAGTGAACATGTTTGAACATTGAAATTGTTGAGCTTTTTTGCGACATTTCTTGTTCAGTTGTTTTCACTTATATAGACCGCTAGAACATTTCCATAGAAGCCATGGAGCCAAGTTGTATTCATATAGCCACTAAATATCATGCTAGTTTTAATACTGAGTGTATGAATTGTAGCAAAGGAGAATGGGAGTCGCAGTTCTTTTAATCTTTTCTACCACAGAGGAGAAAGCTAAGAGAAATATACATTTTAAAGCTGAATTTAAAGGTACTAAATGTAACAAACTATTGTTGTCAAATTGACTGGGGTCAGAAAATATTTTGTTGTCGAATTCACTGGTCTGTTGTTGAGTTGACAACAAGAGCCGGTCTGTTGACCAATAAGAAGGCTGCACCATTAGAATGCAATTTGGGGCAAAATATTTGTGGGGGTAAAATGTTGTGAAACATATCATTCCACTATTACTGTAGATGCATCAATGACATTTTCTGAAATTACACTGCAAATTGCATGTAGCATTAGTGTCAGATGAATGTAAACAACAACAACATACATCAGGGTGTGGTTTAGGAAGTTGCATGCCAGTAAACCAAAATAAGGAGGAGCTGTCACAAGCAGAACTCTCAATAGCAGAGGCATTTTCTTCCTTGATTTAATTCCCCAAGACTCTTGCTGTAGTTACCCAGCTGGTGTATCTATCAGAATGGGTTGTTCACATTAGCCTTTTAATTGGGTCCCATGTCGGTTAAATTGATTTTGACTGTAGCAGCATGTTATGCGTAGGTTATCTCCTCTGACATGTATGATGTATTGATTGATATTCTCCTTGTCTCAGCTGTTCTAAGGGAATTGACCTGGTCATGGAGCTGACAGGGGCTGTACATCATGGAACTAAACTGGCTTATAGGCCATTCATCATGTTCACCAAAGCCAGTAGGGGGGTTCGGGGGCATCCTCCCCTGGCATTTAGCTGTTTAAATAAATTTTGCATGAATTTGGAGCACTTTGAAATTAACATTGAGAGATTAGATGTGCAGTAATTATAATCCATAGAGCAGCTTTAAGTGATACAGTCTGCTGTGTGCTCACTCCTACTCTGCCTCTCTCCATCACTTTCTCTATGTCGTCTGTTGCTGTCCCTCGTGTCTGCCCTCGTCTGTTGCTGTCTCTTGTCTATCCCCCTCTCTCATCTTGCCCTGGTTGTAAAAAGTGTAAAAGTGAACAATTGTTTTAATAGTAATTTTAAAGGCTTTTCCACCTCACCTGTAAATTCTTTGTAAACCATGTTTTAATTTTTCACTGTCTGTATTTCACCTGTTATAATTTGTGCAAATAAATAAAATGAAATAGAATCTATAGAACAGCTTGAAGTGATACAGTCTAATGTGTGCTCAACCCACCTCTGTTCTCTCTCCATCTCTTGTGCCACTTTGTGTCTAATTTGGTGTCTCTCCATCATATCCTTATCTTCTGTTGCTATCTCTTTGTCTTGTCTGGTGTCTCTTTCCATCATCTACTTTTCTGTTGCTGTCTCTGTATCTGGTGTGTCTCTTTAGTTTTTCAATCTAAAACGGTCAAGGGGATACTGGGGTAGCTTAACTTGTTTTGGGCCTGTGTCTGGGTCACCTAAATCATCCTCATCCCTAAAGTTGCCACTGGCTTTTGCTGTCCTAAGTGATCCACTGGCCTGCTATTCTCATAGGTGTCTCGTGGGTGTCGTGTGTGTGTGTGTGTGTGTGTGTGTGTGTGTGTGTGTGTGTGTGTGTGTGTGTGTGTGTGTTCGCACATGGGAAGAGTTAGCCAAAGTATTTAGCCAATTAGCTTCAGCCTGCTGGTGTGCAACCTGCCTGACTGACTCTCCGGGGCTATGTTAGGGACCGTCAATAACTTACACAATGTAAACGGGACAGTATCTTTTCGTTGTCTCATTAAATGTTTTCAATATTTGATATGAATTTCTACAATTTATCGTTGGTTTTAAGTTTTTAAGTCATTGAAATTTGGAGCTATTGGAATTTTAACATATTGTCCCATGTACAGTGAAATTTACCAACGGTCCATTATTAGCCCCATAGGGATATTTAAAGTCAACCCAAATTTACCACAGGCATGACGATAGGGTCGCCTGCAGCTGCACTCTGAATTGATGATTACTTGTGTGCTGCCAGCTGTGGGCATATGGGCAGGATTGAAACAAACCCAACCTTAATTTACTTTGTGATGCAGTCACGACGTAAAGTCTCACAAAACTCTGTTTTGGATGAGACTGACTGTGACAAAAATGATCCTATTTACACTGTGTAGTCAATTTTAACAGTAGGATAAATGTTTCTGACTCATATTGATGCAACATGGGCTGTACAGTAACAGACAGTTACATGACTTACAGCATGATCAAGCAAGTGCATTTTTCAGAAATTTCGGACCACTAAACAACTATTGATTTAGAACCACAAGTCGCAAAGAAAACAGGAGCAGCCTCCACTATTCCAGCACCATGTCAACATCAACATTTCAACATCAACAAATCACCAATCAACTTAAGCTAAATATGATGAGCCTCATGGTTCGGATTTCTGTGTGTGTGTGCGCGTTCTTGTAAGTAGAAAAATATGTTGACTCACCCTACTTCTTGAGAAACGACAATTTCATCCTCTCTTTCATGTTGACGAAACGGTCTATCACTCTGTCATACAGTACACACTTTTATTTTTTGTTTTTGCTTCAAACTTTCATTCAGGGGCAGTGTTAGCTAGTTAACATTAGCCTTCTACTGTACATCTAGCTACATATTGAACTTCCATCCTCTCAGGCCAGGGGCACAACAAAGGTTGGATCAGAATCGTGTTATAAAATCATTGGCCAGTATGGAGTCCAAATCCCTATCTTCATCCATGGCTAATTTCGGAAAGGGCTAATTTTAGCTAGCTGGCTACAGTAGCTAGCCACCGGAGGATAACAACAGCTCGCTCAGTTTAGCTCAACGCTGATTGACTAATGTTTTATACTTTTTTTGTCAAGGGAGGCCAGATGCTCGCTAGCTTCCCTTGCATTCAATGCTAGGGACGGCAACAATGTCATACTTGTTTGGACCAGACATCAGATAGATGGCCTACACGTAGAGAGACAGAGGGGCGCTGTTTCGCTCGCTTGGATGCTTTCTCCTGTGAGATGCATTCAGCCTCTTACGAATTGTAGGAAAATTGTGAAACACAGAGAGATGAAATATACATGATTTTATGTTTTGTAAACAATTTATTGGTCCATTTTCTGGGGAGTAACCCTTCCCTTGGCATCCATGAATACACATCTTTGTAGGACACGTCTCCTTGACTAAATTACTTAATGTCTCCTTCCATACACTGCCATGGATAATTGTGATCAATGTATAGGACCGAAGAAAATGTGGCATTTTCTGGATGTGACATTTTCTGTGTGTCTTGGTGTCTATCGATCCATGACGACCATGTGAGACACTTTCTGTGAGACTCCGAGTGAAGAGCTTCCTGACTGGGGGTGTGTCCCAAATGGCAGCCTATTCCCTACAAAGTGCAGTGCACTATATTGAGAAAAGGGTGCCATTTGGGAAGCATCCTGAATGTTTCCTCTTCAGGCTGCTTCAGAACTGAGCAGTGTGTGTTTTCCCAGGTTGACCCTCCAGCATAGGTAATGGGCTGCCAGTACAGTGTTCCCCTTGGCCCACTGTGTTGGTTGACAGTTGGTTGGCATCGTCTAAAAACCGATTCCCCAGTATCTCGCTGTTGACAGTTGGATTTGTGATTTCCTCTCTTGGCAAGGATTTTTTTGATTGAAATCCAAGTGAAAGAAAGAGTTTGAGTATCTAATTATCGCAGAAATTGTTGTAAATTCGTCAGGGTATGAACTCTACAAGGTGTTGAAAGCGTTCCACAGGGATGCTGGCCCATGTTGACTCAAATTGGCTGGATGTCCTTTGGGTGTTGGACCATTCTTGATACACACGGAAAACTGTTGTGCCTGAAAAAACCCAGCAGCACACAAACCGGTGCGCCTACTACCTACTGCCACACCCCGTTCACACCCCACACTTAAATCTATTGTCTTGCCCATTCACTCTCTGAATGGCACACACACACAATCCATGACTCAATTTTCTCAAGGCCTAAAAATCCTTCTTTAACCTGTCACCTCTCCTTCTGATTGAAATGAATTTAGCATGTGACATCTATAATGTATCATAACTTTCACCTGGCGTCACCTGGTCAGTCTATGTCATGGAAAGAGCAGATGTACCAAATGTTTTTTTACACTCAGGATATGTATTATGGTCTCAGTGTCATGGTTCTGTGTGGCCGCAGGGCTGACTGCATGTCTGACCCTTTCCATAACCCTATGTCCTCAGGGAAGTTTACACATCCGTTCCAGGAGCACCAGATGGCAACACTGGTTGCATAAAGAAGATCTTTCTTTTCCCTAAATCGTATCATCTAAAGAATTAGGCTATCCAGACCTGATTTACCCAAGCAATTTTAAATTAGAGAGAGGCTTTTTGTTAATGACATAACAAAGTGCACATCATGTGTCTCTTTGGCTAGGGCAGGGATCGGGGTCTTAACTAAATGCTGCGAGTTAGAATAGTAGAATACACAAGTAGAATATACAATTTTGGTTGTGCATCAGCAGTTTTTCTCTTATGTCAGTCACTGATAGTCAGTCAATTAGCCCATGTCAGCTCACATTTTTAGATTGCTAAGTTCGTTTAGTGGCCAGCTATCCAAACTTGTTATCATGGTCAAATTACCGGCCCAGGGGCCACAATCGGTTTTGTTAGTCAGTCTCACTCGGATATCATTCTGCAAATATTTCTCTCCACCCTATGGCATAATGTGTCAAATTGCAGGAAATTCGCTATAAAACAGCTCTTTTTCCTTTCCACCCTGTGGCAAAATTGTAGAATTGCATAAAATTAGTTTGGCAACTGTGACCCCTCATGATGAGTTAATATTTTTGTGGTCCCAACCCATCCCTGGGCAAGGTTGTCCTTTGGGGTAACGAGTGCATTTGCCATTGAGTTTTTATGTTCTGAGGAGCTAATAGAATACAGTGACTGCATATCAGGGTTTCTGAAATATCTCTCCCCTAAGCCTCCTATGCTTCCAGGAGTGACTCTGCTCTGCTCTCCTTGTTCTGTTTCTGTGTTGGCACTGGGAGCTTGTATGGACACTCAGGAGGAGGCAGAGTGAGTTCGCTCTACTCTGACACTCCCTCAAAAACAGACTGTCTTCTATTATTTTTTAACATAGTTACGTTATGGCTCAGCTCAGCAACATCATTATCGTCATCATCATTGTCACTGTGTGGGAAGATTTTCCTGTTGACAATGTGGCTCCTTCCAAAACAGAATTTTGTTTGTTATTACTTAATGTCCCCATGTTCTTTTTTTAAAAGCATTGTGAAACCCGCATAGTTTCAGTTTATTCATGAGGATGTTCTATCTGGTCCCTTAAAGGAACTAAGGCTTCTTTAAAATGCACTTTCCCTATGAGCTCAGCTGCAGGAACGTGTCCTTGGAAATCCCATTCTCACCCTGGATCCTGTGGATTCACACGGACACTGGGGACAGTAGCCAGAGGCCAGCTGTTAATAGACTCCTGTCTGTCTGTGTGTCTCTAGGGATCTGGGACTGTCAGGGGGAACTTTAGGGAACATATCCCGTGGGTGCCACTGCATACATAGGTAGGGATTTTTTTTATTGATAAGGTCCCATAGGACTTGTATGTGAATTATGTAGCCCTCACCTAAATATTAACTGAATGTCATTAGTGGTATGGTTTATGAATATAGCTAGATTAAAGGGATACTTCAGGATTTTTACCCTTTATTTACTTCCCCAGAGTCAGATGAATTTGTGGATACAATGTTTTTGTCTCTGTGTCCAGTATGAAGGAAGTTAGAGAGAGTTTTTGTGAACCAATTAGGATTAGCACAATAACTGGAAGTCTATGGGTATCTACTAGCATGCTAGCAGATACCCATAGACTTCCAGTCATAGCGCTAACTCTAGTTAGCATTTGCGCTAGCACTAGTTAGCAACTTTCTTCAAACTGCATTCAGAGACAGAAAAATTGTATCCACGAGTTCATCTGATTCTGGAGAAGTAGATAAAGGGCCTCATTGCCAAAATCCCAGAGTATCCCTTTAACTTTACAAGGCCAATAAGCACATGATGGGTTTTAGAGTGTTATTGGTCTCCTGATGTATTTACATGTACAGTAAATGAGTCCAAATCCAGAACATATTGATTCATCTACTTCACACTGTACATTTTTTGGAGCTCTGTGGTTAAAAAGGTTAACCTGATTCTTGGCTCATGTTTCACTAATGGATGGCACCAGTGTACCTCCTACCTTGTTTCGTTGTCCTAATGGGCCCTTCCCTGACCTCATTTACCTTTGTTGGCATAAAGCCAATGATTTAGAATATCAGAACAGGAAAATGTTAGCTTTGTACTAATACTATATAGTTATTTACCAAGTAGAATGATATAACTGCACTCTACAAAATTGATATCCAAAAGATAAAACCTACCATTCCCCATTATCTCCAACTTAAGCAGTACAGTAGTTAGCATTCAGCAGACCTACATTCAGTGTGTGTAACAGGGAGACAGTCAGCCCTTCAGTGCTGCTCATTATCCTCCCTCCAGTGCATCAGGACTAGCTGACGAGAGAGAGAGAAAAGCCTCTGAACTTCTCCCAGTCAATTTCCACTAAAGCTCCGCCAGATCTTATATCATGAATTATTTATGCAGTAGCTAGTAGTTTGTGTGAGGCTGCTGGGCTGGCTGGCTGCTCAGGAGATGATGATTTCTGCTTCTTTCATAATGCTGCTTGTGTTCTGACTGCACTGTGTGTGGAGCACACTGTGTCCTGTGGAAGTCTGGGTACATCATAATATTTTTCTCTTCTCCCCCCCTCATTCTCTCTCGTTCTAAAATGTTCATTCTCTCTCACTTCCTCACGCCCTCTCCTTCATTCTCTCTCCATGAACATCATCTAAATTATAGCACTGTCAGTGTTGTCTCAATTACATGCTTGTAATTAGTAGGATCAGTGTTGTTCAAGGATGCTCAGGAGCTAAATGGTAGAACACACTGGATTAACATTACATTTGTATTACTTTTTTAATCTTTCTATTCCTGTTCGTAATTTACATGTGTGTACTGATAACTATGTTATTGGAAGGAAACTGGTATCAATGCAGTGGTAATTATAGTTCAGTGTTCTTTGTAGATGTTGCAGGCCAGGCAGATAGTTACTGTAGCACAAACACTGTTTAGAGGTGGATGTTGGTACTAATGCTTTTTTTGAAGGCATGAGGGATGGATGCATCCGCTTCCTCTGCAATTAATTATTTATCTGGAGACCGCATCTGTGTGCTGCTGTTTCAACAACTGCTAAAGATGTGGCCTGTGCCCCAAATGGCACCCTATTCCTTATATGGTGCACCTATAGTGCTCTGGACAAACGTAGTGCACAGTGTAGGGAATAGTGTTTGGGATGCAGATGTGATGCCAACTGGACTAGAGCTAGCAGCTTATTAGAGTGCGAGATAGTACTTTCTCTTTAATGGCTTTGGAATGAGTCACCCACCACTACCACCCTCCTCTCTGCCTCTGTAATTCTGCTATATTTACCTAATGTTTGCGTCACTGGCTTAGCTCTGTGGGTGCTTATTTATTCAGGTGTGTTTCCTGGGGATACATGCTAATCTTTGAGTCAGGCCTTTTATTTTTGTTTGCCTGGTTTCATTACATGATTCCTGCTGAGCCTATACATATGAAATGATATATTTACATATCTGACTTGGTCTTTCAATGTTAAACTGGCGCATGGAATAGCCTATACATTCATCAAAATACCATGTCCCCTGCAAAGTAATTTATGCACACAGACCTTATGAAAAACATAACCCATCATGTATTCTAGCTGTTTCCTAAGTGTGTAAATCAAGGGTGTCAAACATACGGTCCGCGGGTGGTTTGAGTAAAAAATTAAATACAAAAAAATAAAACTAATTCGGGGAAGGGAAACAAACTCAATGGTGTAGAAATGATAATGGACCTACATTCATACAGTTTCTTGACTGGGTCCAGCTCGCTGATAATTATCGAAATAAAGCTAGACAGTCCGGGAGCATCGAAAATTCTAAAAACTATGAATAGAGAAGTATATTTTGCACATTTTACGGCGAGGGATTCAAAACTATTTTCAGTACGGCCCTCCACACCTCATTGAAGACCGAATGCGACCTCGGACACAAAAAGAGTTTGACACCTCTGGTGTAAATGGATGTGTCTCGGCATCATCAGTATATCCCCCCCCCCCCTCATGTTTACCCTGTCACTTGGCTGAGGTGACTTCAAAAGGACCTGTCTTGATGGAAGACTGCTCGTCGGAAATAGCACAGCATGAAATGTGTTTCTGTCACCTGCTCTGTGTGTTTAGCATAAGACTTGTGTGTAGATTGAGAGCGGTGAAGCAGAAGTGTTTTTATCCTGCTAGAATGTGAACAGGGTTGATGGCCGTGACCACCTCTCCTCTGTGTGGTCATGGAGACAGGGTGTCTTAGAGTGGGGAAGGTTAAACATAAGAAAGTCCTACTGAAGTGTCTGTCTAAGGGTGTTTGTACATAGTACTTGCAAACCTCAAAATCCACCTTTCTCACATTGAATATGAGAATAATATTTTACCTTTATTTAACTAGGCAAGTCAGTTAAGAACAAATTCTTATTTTCAATGACGGCCTGTGGGTTAACTGCCTGTTCAGGGGCAGAACGACAGATTTGTACCTTGTCAGCTCGGGGGTTTGAACTCGCAACCTTCCAGTTACTAGTCCAACTCTCTAACCACTAGGCTACCCTGCCGCCCCAGTGATGTGGACCTGAAACCAAGAGTTTCATAATGCATGGATTGCATGTTTACTACACCTACTTAGTAGCTTTATCCTCGCCCTCAGCATAGCACAGCAGCAGAGTACGAGTCTGAAGACACCACTCTGAGCCATATCTCCTCTCCTGTATGCTGGTAGTCTAGAGGAAGTGGGACCTCTTGCTCCTCTCTGCTAAAGATATTATGCATAGCATCCACATGTGGTAGAGAGAGAAAGAGAGAGAGAGAGAGTGTGGTAAAGAGTGTTTACTGTGCAGTGTCCATGTGGCCCTATAGCAAGCTGCTTCTGGAGTCTTTCAGATAAGAAAGTCATTTAGCGGGCCTCTGATGCTTATGGACCCTCACACAGTCAGACTATCTCTGCGATGGTGACACTGCACACTGAGCAGCCAGAGTGGTAGTGTCACTATAAAGGGGTCCATAATTAGGGGTCAATGGTTGTCTGATTTTAGTTGACTGTGAAGAGAATACTGTACAGGTGAGAGCAGTACTGTATACTAGTAACTAGTACGCCATACAACCTCACAGCCACTGCTGCATAGCTTCAGCTGTCCATGGTGCTGAAATATTGAAGACCTTTATGGATTTTGTACTATTGAAGACTATTCATTAACACATTTAGGCATTCCATAAGTATGTCTACATCTTTACATCTTAGCAACCACTAATTGCCTCTACTGGATTATTCATATATGTGGAGTGTGTGTAAATATTCATGGACATGCTGGAAAAGATTATGCATAACAATCGAATAACAGATCGTTATACTAGCTGACTGACTGCATGCTGTGGGCTCTAGCTGTCGTTATAATATCATATCGTGAGGTCCCTGGCAATTCCCAGCCCTACACCCCTGTAGTGAGTCCCATCAATAGTCATGACGTCATACAATTATACTATGTTGGCTGACGTAGCTCACCATCAACCCACTGTGAATTTGTATGTGTGACGTGGTGAGGTTGGACCCAGGTGTAGAGAAGAGACCAAATGAGGAATCATTGGTTAAGGATAAACATAATAGTTTACTGAGAAACGGTAGCCGCAGGATCACAGTACACTTGAAAAACAACACACACTAAGTCTCAAACACTCACTCAGGAAATGCTTGCACGCTGTAGACAATTCAAGCTTCTGCAAAGGACAAGACTAAGCACACCTCTTTTAAAAGGGAAATCATAACGAGTAAATAAGACACACTTGAGTGTCGTTAATGTCTCTAGGACAGTCTTTTCCGCCCTCTGGTGACAGGTGGAACCATGACAGTATGCTCTGTGCTGTATTACTTTAGGTTACTGTGGGACACTTATGTTAAAACTTCTTTGGGATAGGGGGCAGTATTTTCACGTCCGGATGAAAAGCGTGCCCAAAGCAAATATGCAGGATATGCATATGCATGGTAGTATTGGATAGAAAACACTCTAAAGTTTATAAAACTGTTAAAATAATGTCTGTGAGTATAACAGAACTGATATGGCAGGCGAAACCCCGAGGACAAACTATCCAGGGAAAATTGTTTTAGAGGTCATTGTGTTTTCCAATGATTTTCTATGGGAAACCTGATTTATTAGGGCCCAGATTGCAGTTCCTATGGCTTCCACTAGATGTCAACAGTCTTTAGAAATTGTTCAATGTTTTTCTTTTGAGAAATGAAGAAGTAGTCCTATTCTTCCCATGTGTCACTCAGATGGACTCAAGTCTTTTGGTGCGCGTGAACAGGAGCGCGTGAACAGGCTCCTCGTTATTTTTCTCCGGTATTGGAAACCTTTTATTCCGTCTTAAATTTGATTGAATATTTACATTTTAGGGTACCTGAGGTTGGATTAGAAACGTTGTTTGAAATGTTTGGACCAAGTTTACAGGTAACTTATTAGATATTTTGTAGTCATGTTGGGCGAGTTGAAACCGGTGTATTTCTGAAACAAACGCGCCAAATAAATGGACATTTTGGGGATATAAAGAAGTAATTTATCGAACAAAACAACCATTCATTGTGTCACTGAGACATTTGGGATTGCAAAAAGATTAACAAGAAGGTAAGCTTTATTTCGATGTATTACATGTGTATTTATATGAATGTTAAATATTTATGTTTTTGTAGTTTGAATTTGGCGCTCTGCAATTTCACCGGATGTTGTCAAATCTATCCCGGTAATGGGTTTAAGAGGTTTTAATAAGTGACGGTACATGGATCATGATAATTGGACACGCTTTAACCATATTATGACCATGATGACCATATATAAAATGTGTAAGAGAAAGTTTCTCCAACTTCTTTATTTTATGCAACAATAAATAACTAGTAGCTCTAGCAGCCCCTTCAGCTGGTGCGGTCTTTTCACTTTCCTGCTATAAAATGGTCAATGCTTATATCTCTCTCTCAGGGGACTAATATAAAGGGGATGGGAGTGAATAACATATGTTAACCTCCTGAATAGATAAATAATTGAGTTCATAAAGTATTCCATTAGGTCTGTGGCTCAGGACATATTACAACGGGACTTTAAGGGATAGTTTAGACATGATGTGCCATGTGAGTTCTGCGAATACAGCTCAGCATTCAACACCATAGTGCCCTCAAAGCTCATCAATGAGCTAAGGACCTTGGAACTAAACACCGCCCTTTGCAACTGGATCCTGGATCCTGGACTTCCTGACGGGCTGCCCCCAGGTGGTAAAGGTAGGTAACAACACATCTGCCACGCTGATCCTCAACACAGGGAACACTCAAGGGTGCATGCTCAGTCCCCTCCTGTACTCCCTGTTCACTCATGACTGCACGGCCAGGTATGACTTTAACACCATCATTAAGTTTGCAGATGACACAACAGTGGCCTGATCACCGACAACGACTAGACCACCTATAGGGAGGAGGTCAGAGACCTGGCCGTGCCAGGACAACAACCTCTCCCTCAACGTGATCAAGACAAAGGAGATGATTGTGGACTACAGGAAAAAAAGGACCGAGCACGCCCCCATTCTCATTGACGGGGCTGCAGTGGAGCAGGTTGAGAGCTTCAAGTTCCTTGGTGTCCACATCACCAACAAACTAACATGGTCCAAGCACACCAAGACAGTCGTGAAGAGGGCACGACAAAACCTATTCCCCCTCAGGAGACTGAAAAGATTTGGCATGGTCCTCAGATCCTCAAAAGGTTCTACAGCTGCACCATCGAGAGCATCACTGCCTGGTATGACAACTGCTCGGCCTCCGACCGCAAGGCACTACAGAGAGTAGTGCGAACGGCCCAGTACATCACTGGGGCCAAGCATCCTGCCATCCAGAACCTCTATACCAGGCTGTGTCAGATGTAGGCCCTAAAAATTGTCAAAGACTCCAGCCACCCTAGTCATACACTGTTCTCTCTGCTACTGCACAGCAAGCGGTACCGGAGCGCCAAGTCTAGTTCCAAAAAGCTTCTAAACAGCTTCTATCCCCAAGCCATAAGACTCCTAAACACCTAATCAAATGGCTACCAGACTATTTGCATTGCCCCCCCCCCTTCCGCCCTTTTACACCGCTGCTACTCTCTGTTGTTATCATCTATTCATAGTCACTTTAATAATGTACATATTACCTCAACTAACCGGTGACTCTTTACCGGTACCCCCTGTATATAGTCTCGCTATTTTTATTTTACTGCTGCTCTTTAATTACTTATTACTTGAATTTCTTATTCTTATCCGTATTAGTTTTTGTTAACTGCATTGTTGGTTAGGGGCTCGTAAGTAAACATTTCACTGCATTCGGCGCAACATTCCAACATTCACTCAATGAACTCTGGGTTTTTACAAAGTGCAGGGCAAGCCATTCCATCAGATTGTGTTATCGGACAGCTTGATATACCTACTTACATTTTGGAAGCTAATAGATTGCATTTAGTTAAGAGATGAGACATAAAAAAGGCACTTCTCTTTTCCTGCTAGCACTGGCTTTGCTGATAAAAAATGTACTTATTTACTTAATACGATTGTGATGTGTTGTCTCACCTAGCTATCTTAATGTACTAATTGTAAGTCACTCTGGAGTGTCTGCTAAATGGCTAAAATGTATAATAATTGTAATAAGAAGATAGTATTAACAGGTACATATTATTGGTCACGGAATAAATAGCAGAAGAAGAACTGCAGATGAAACAATGCTGTGATTGAAAATTGTACAATCATGAGTCATGACTGCAGTAAAATTCCACGTGACCATTGAGTCTCCTTTTTATGCACTCTGGAGATGCTTTGGTAGTACCCAACTTGTTCGCTTAAGGGGCTCTTTTGAGGAGTCTGAGTTCCTTTGGAGTGTTCACACTGCACAAAAAGTTTTTGCGAACTGAGTTCTCAAAAATTGTCTGAAAGGGACCAAGTGTGAAAACACCCTTCGTTTTTATATGGTTTTCACTTGAGAGCTGACACTGTCACCCCTTCGGCAGCTCCTTGAGGGCTGATGAAGTGTATCAATCCCTCCATTGTCCAGCAGAGGACACTCTTACTCTGACCTGCCCTGTCCCCCGTGGACATCCTCACTGGCCAATTAGATGAAGTACATACTGATTTAGTCACACTTGATAAAACATGAAATGTTAGGCTAATGACTATTAATCTGATTAGGATCTTTCCACGGTGCATGCCTATTCATTTCTCCAAACAAGTCCTTTTGAATGGATTATTCCAACACAAGGCATTTCAGCCCTTCCATTCTACTCCATCCTATCTATCATAGTTAAAAGAATAAAACTTGCCGTTTTTCCTCTGTCATGAAGATTCAAGTAGACTTGTTCTGTCCTGTCCATTCTCACTGGGCTGGGTCTCTATTGATCGCGTGGCAGAGAGAGTGGTTGTGGCCACAGAAAGCCATCCATCACAGTGCTGCCCGGGCCAGAGTGGAGAGATATCATAGTACTGAGGAGCCATTAGAACTGAAATAGATCTCTCTCTGCGATCGATCCAGGCTCGGGGAGCAATGTGTCCCGATCGCCCTCACCTCATCACAGACCTGCCTTGCAAGTCATTGTCTGAAGTAACCAAGACAGACAAGCAGAATTCATTGATCAGTAGACGGCTACTTTGAAGAAGTTTCTCTTCCCCATAGGAAAGCGTTTAGTAAGTGAATTCCATGAGTCAGTCCAAGAGAGGTTATTATTATTTCTGAATGCAGAAATAATACCGTATATGATGCCTAATTGCTTTCATGTCACGTCTTGAAGTTTAATAAACTAAATCATAGATCTATACAGGATGTTAACATACAGTTGAAGTCAGAAGTGTGCATACACCTTAGCCAAATACATTTTATCTCAGTTTTTCACAATTCCTGACATTTAATCCTAGTAAAAATTCCCTGTCTTAGGTCAGTTAGGATCACCACTTTATTTTATGATTGTGAAATGTCAGAATAATAGTAGAGAGAATGATTTATTTATTTCAGCTTTTATTTCTTTCATCACATTCCCAGTGGGTCAGAGGTTTACATACACTCAATTAGTATTTGGTAGCATTGCCTTTAAATTGTTTAACTTGGGTCAAATGTTTCGGGTAGCCTTCCACAAGCTTCCCACAATAAGTTGGGTAAATTTTGGCCCATTCCTCCTGACAAAGCTGGTGTAACTGAGTCAGGTTTGTAGGCCTCCTTGCTCACACACGCTTTTTCAATTCTGCCCACAAATGTTCTATAGGATTGAGGTCAGGGTTTTCTGATGGCCACTCCAATACCTTGACTTTGTTGTCCTTAAGCCATTTTACCACAACTTTGGAAGTACAGTGCCTTCCGAAAGTATTCGGCCCCCTTGAACTTTGCGACCTTTTGCCACATTTCAGGCTTCAAACATAAAGATATAAAACTGTATTTTTTTGTGAAGAATCAACAACAAGTGGGACACAGTCATGAAGTGGAACGACATCTATTGGAAATTTCAAACTTTTTTAACAAATCAAAAACTGAAAAATTGGGCGTGCAAAATTATTCAGCCCCTTTACTTTCAGTGCAGCAAACTCTCTCCAGAAGTTCAGTGAGGATCTCTGAATGATCCAATGTTGACCTAAATGACTAATGATGATAAATACAATCCACCTGTGTGTAATCAAGTCTCCGTATAAATGCACCTGCACTGTGATAGTCTCAGAGGTCCGTTAAAAGCGCAGAGAGCATCATGAAGAACAAGGAACACACCAGGCAGGTCCGAGATACTGTCGTGAAGAAGTTTAAAGCCGGATTTGGATACAAAAATTCCCAAGCTTTAAACATCCCAAGGAGCACTGTGCAAGCGATAATATTGAAATGGAAGGAGTATCAGACCACTGCAAATCTACCAAGACCTGGCCGTCCCTCTAAACTTTCAGCTCATACAAGGAGAAGACTGATCAGAGATGCAGCCAAGAGGCCCATGATCACTCTGGATGAACTGCAGAGATCTACAGCTGAGGTGGGAGACTCTGTCCATAGGACAACAATCAGTCGTATATTGCACAAATCTGGCCTTTATGGAAGAGTGGCAAGAAGAAAGACATTTCTTAAAGATATCCATAAAAAGTGTCGTTTAAAGTTTGCCACAAGCCACCTGGGAGACACACCAAACATGTGGAAGAAGGTGCTCTGGTCAGATGAAACCAAAATTGAACTTTTTGGCAACAATGCAAAACGTTATGTTTGGCGTAAAAGCAACACAGCTGAACACACCATCCCCACTGTCAAACATGGTGGTGGTAGCATCATGGTTTGGGCCTGCTTTTCTTCAGCAGGGACAGGGAAGATGGTTAAAATTGATGGGAAGATGGATGGAGCCAAATACAGGACCATTATGGAAGAAAACCTGATGGAGTCTGCAAAAGACCTGAGACTGGGACGGAGATTTGTCTTCCAACAAGACAATGATCCAAAACATAAAGCAAAATCTACAATGGAATGGTTCAAAAATAAACATATCCAGGTGTTAGAATGGCCAAGTCAAAGTCCAGACCTGAATCCAATCGAGAATCTGTGGAAAGAACTGAAAACTGCTGTTCACAAATGCTCTCCATCCAACCTCACTGAGCTCGAGCTGTTTTGCAAGGAGGAATGGGAAAAAATTTCAGTCTCTCGATGTGCAAAACTGATAGAGACATACCCCAAGCGACTTGCAAACCGTAGTCTGGCTTTTTTATGGCAGTTTTGGAGCAGTGGCTTCTACCTTGCTGATCGGCCTTTCAGGTTATGTCGATACAGGACTCATTTTATTGTGTATATAGATACTTTTGTACCCGTTTTCTACAGCATCTTCACAAGGTCCTTTGCTGATGTTCTGGGATTGATTTGCACTTTTCGAACCAAAGTACGTTAATCTCTAGGAGACAAAATGCATCTCCTTCCTGAGCGGTATGACAGCTGCGTGGTCCCATGGTGTTTATACTTGTGTACTATTGTGTGTACAGATGAACGTGGTACCTTCAGGTGTTTGGAATTTGCTCCCAAGGATGAACCAGACTTGTGGAGGTCTACAATTTTTTTTCTGAGGCCTTGGCTGATATCTTTTTGATTTTCCCATGATGTCAAGCAAAGAGGCACTGAGTAGGTAGGCCTTGAAGGTAGGCCTTGAAATGCATCCACAGGTACACCTTCAATTACATCCACAGGTACACCACCAATTGACTCAAATTATGTCAATTAGCCTATCAGAAGCTTCTAAAGCCATGACACAATTTTCTGGAATTCTACAAGCTGTTTAAAGGCACAGTCAACTTAGTGTATGTAAACTTCTGGAATTGTGATACAGTGAATTATAAGTGAAATAATCTGTCTGTAAACAATTGTTGGAAATGTAGTGTCATGCTCAAAGTAGATGTCCTAACCGACTTGGCAAAACTATAGTTTGTTAACAAGAAATATGTGGAGTGGTTGAAAAATGAGTTTTAATGACTCCAACCTAAGTGTATGTAAACTTCAGACTGTATGTTATTCACCCCCATTTCTAGAGCGAGAGAGAGAGTTCCACACGGTAGCCTGAACAACACTCCTTTTCATCTGCTGTGTCAGCCATAATATCCTGCCCCTCTAATTAGACCCTATGAAAGGGTGTGTGGAGCATGTGCCAAGGGTGTGTGTGTGTTTGTAGTTGTGTGTGCATGGGGCCGTGTGTGTAGCTCAGAGGGGCCCGTGGGACTCTGTAACACCACTTACAGCCCAGCGGGCTCAACACCACTCATGTCAAACTGTCAACAACACACAGAGCCACACATGAGCTAATTTCAAATGGCTGCTTTTACAAGAGTCAGCTATGCACTTGCTGCCTTGGAATACCTTTTATGTTTAAGAACACTCAGTAATTCAGGCAAAACAAATATGACCGACCGGCTCGATTCGGTCTTATATAGCAACATTTGAAATTGTGTTTTTAACATTGGATAAAAGTAGAGACTAAAAAAGTTAGAAAATTGTATATCATACACTATAGTTGAGGAACAATGAGAAAGTAATTCTGCTTTAAAAGTTACTAAACTTGTATCCTCACTTTTGAGAAAATGGCCTTTGAATGTTTTGGGACCTACTGGAGACCTCTTCTTTGTCTACACCCATCCAGCATCGTTCACACCCTCTTAAGCTTTAGCCCCACCCATTTCTTTAAGCGTTGATCCGAGCATTCTGTCCTAAAAACAGCAGTCATGCACCCAAGCTCCCAAGCTAACTGGCTAATGTTGGCTAGCTTTCTAGCTACTTCCAGACACAAATGAGAGAACAGCTCACTCTGACCATTTTACTCACCCTAGCAGAGCTGGTTCGGCTGTTTTTTGTTATCCAGAGCGTTGGTGACCGCAACTGTGCTGCTGGCAACAATTTACGCTTTTTTGGCAATGTTTACTGACACCAGCCATATTCAACGGTTGTTGAGCGTTCGTAAATTTGTCAGTTATTCTGCGCTCTGGCACACTCAGATGAGAGTGCTCTGAAATCGTAGTAGATAGCCAGAGTGAATTTACCAGCTACGTCTATCAACAGTTTTTGAAGTGACATTCTATTGAAATGGTTACTTGTATATTGGAGTCCTTTGTTAAGACATGTAGCTAGCTAGCTAAACAATGAACCATAATCCCAACTCATGACGTTACCACCCTGCATTACTCTGCAGGTAGCTAACCAACCAGGTTCAATGTTAGCTAGCTAACATTAGGCTATAACTAACAAAGCAAATGGCTCTGAGATACAAATAGTATTACTACACAGATCATACACTAATGTTAGCTAGCGAGCCAGCCAGCTAACGTTAGCTATCTAGCTAACAGTACACTTTAACTTGAAATGAAAACGACTTTCTGCCAGAATTAGAAATGTGCAATATCTGAAAATATAGCTAGCTACCTTACATGGGATACATGGGATATACACTTGTCCTTGTCATGGATGACGTGGTTGCCCTTACTTAGTTTGAAGATGTAATCCATCTCCTTAGCTATCATACTCTAATTCCACTGATTTCAAAACTCGGTCCTCCAGAAAGTGGAGAGCAACACTTTTGCAGTCCTACTATGCAATATGTTTTTAAAAAATGGGTTAGACAGGATTACCTACACATACTGACCAGCTCAAATAGACAAAGCGTGCTACATGGCAGACCAATCCGAACTCATCTCTCAGCATGTCCACTCATTATCTCAGCTAGTGGGAAGGTTGCTGACTGTCTGTGGCTAAACCAACTAGACTCGTAATTTAACAATTTTATTCGTATTTACAGATTGCATACAAGTTTGTTATTAAGGCACATGAAAGTTCACATGTTCCAGAAGGCATTTCTGCCCACCCAAAAAAACACATTTCAAATGGCTCTCCTGTGAATTACACTGTGAGCACAATTTTTTTTTTTTGAATTTTACCCCTTTTTCTCCCCAATTTTGTGGTATCCAATTGTTATAGTAGCTACTATCTTGTCTCATTGCTACAACTCCCGTACGGGCTCGGGAGAGACGAAGGCTGAATGTCATGCGTCCTCCGATATACAACCCAACCAGTGCCACCATATTCCAGTACTGCTTCTTAACACGGCACGCATCCAACCCGGAAGCCAGCCGCACCAATGTGTCGGAGGCTACATCGTGCACCTGGCAACCTTGGCTAGCGCGCACTGCGCCCGGCCCGCCACAGGAGTCGCTGGTGCGCGATGAGACAAGGAGATCCCTACCGACCAATCCCTCCCTAACCCGAACGACGCTAGGCCAATTGTGCGTCGCCCCACGGACCTGGGTGCGAACCCAGGAACTCTGATGGCACAGCTGGCGCTGCAGTACAGCGCCCTTAACCACTGCGCCACCCGGGAGGCCCTACACTGTGAGCACAATTAACAGGCAAGTGATCTTATCATTATTTCTATGCACATTTTCCAACGCCAAACCATATAAACTTGAATGCTTTTGGATTTAATCATTTTCAGGTGATATTTATTTGTGTAATGAGGGGAGGGTGTGACGAAAGTGAATAACACATTATCAAGGTGTGCATAATTATTAGGCAGCTGCATTACCTCAGGTAAAATGGGCCAAAAAAGAGATTTAACTGACACTAAAATGCCTTTCAGACGGATGTAACACTCTTGAAATAGCTGAACTATTGAGGCGTGACCACCGGACAATCAAACGTTTTGTTGTGAATAGTCAACTTGGGTGCAAAAAACACATGGAGAAGAAAAGGTGCAAATTAACTGCAAAAGACTTGAGAAGAATTAAACGTCAAGCTACCAGGAACCCATTATCCTCCAGTGCCACCATATTCCAGAACTGAGAAGAATTAAACGTCAAGCTACCAGGAACCCATTATCCTCCAGTGCCACCATATTCCAGAACTGAGAAGAATTAAACATCAAGCTACCAGGAACCCAGTATCCTCCAGTGCCACCATATTCCAGAACTGAGAAGAATTAAACATCAAGCTACCAGGAACCCATTATCCTCCAGTGCCACCATATTCCAGAACTGAGAAGAATTAAACGTCAAGCTACCAGGAACCCATTATCCTCCAGTGCCACCATATTCCAGAACTGAGAAGAATTAAACGTCAAGCTACCAGGAACCCATTATCCTCCAGTGCCACCATATTCCAGAACTGAGAAGAATTAAACGTCAAGCTACCAGGAACCCATTATCCTCCAGTGCCACCATATTCCAGAACTGAGAAGAATTAAACGTCAAGCTACCAGGAACCCATTATCCTCCAGTGCCACCATATTCCAGAACTGAGAAGAATTAAACGTCAAGCTACCAGGAACCCATTATCCTCCAGTGCCACCATATTCCAGAACTGAGAAGAATTAAACGTCAAGCTACCAGGAACCCATTATCCTCCAGTGCCACCATATTCCAGAACTGAGAAGAATTAAACGTCAAGCTACCAGGAACCCATTATCCTCCAGTGCCACCATATTCCAGAACTGAGAAGAATTAAACGTCAAGCTACCAGGAACCCATTATCCTCCAGTGCCACCATATTCCAGAACTGAGAAGAATTAAACGTCAAGCTACCAGGAACCCATTATCCTCCAGTGCCACCATATTCCAGAACTGAGAAGAATTAAACGTCAAGCTACCAGGAACCCATTATCCTCCAGTGCCACCATATTCCAGAACTGAGAAGAATTAAACGTCAAGCTACCAGGAACCCATTATCCTCCAGTGCCACCATATTCCAGAACTGAGAAGAATTAAACGTCAAGCTACCAGGAACCCATTATCCTCCAGTGCCACCATATTCCAGAACTGAGAAGAATTAAACATCAAGCTACCAGGAACCCATTATCCTCCAGTGCCACCATATTCCAGAACTGAGAAGAATTAAACGTCAAGCTACCAGGAACCCATTATCCTCCAGTGCCACCATATTCCAGAACTGAGAAGAATTAAACGTCAAGCTACCAGGAACCCAGTATCCTCCAGTGCCACCATATTCCAGAACTGAGAAGAATTAAACATCAAGCTACCAGGAACTCATTATCCTCTAGTGTCACCATATTCCAGAACTGCAACCTACCTAGAGAGTCCAGAAGTGCAAGGTGTCAAGTGCTCAGAGACATGGCCAAGGTCAAGGCTGAAACACGACCGACGCTGAATAAGATTCATAAGTTGAAGCATCAAGATTGGGCAAAGAAATACCTGAAGCCAGAATTTTCAAAGGTTTTATGGACAGATGAAATGAGAGTGACTCTTGATGGACCAGATGGATGGGACTGTGGCTAGATCACTCCACTGCTTGGCCTGCCAGCAAGGGCCTCAAAGATGCCTGAATAATGATCTGGCCCCCTTCCTCACCTGACTTAAATCCTATTGAGGACTTGTTGGCCCTTCTCAAACGTGAGATTTACAGTGAGGGAAGACAATACACCTCTTTTGAACAGCATTTGAGAGGCTGTGGTTGCTGCTTCAGTGAAAGTTGATTGTGAACAGATCAAGAAACTGACAGACTACATGGATGGAATGCTCATGGCAGTTATTGAAAAGAAGGGTGGCTATATTGGTCACTGAATATTTTTGAAAGGCAAAAATGTTATTTAATTGTCATTTTGTGTTACTTATTTGTTACACTTACTCTAAAAATTGAGAATAAGCAAGTGAGTTAGGATAAATTATTTTTGTAATATCATTGCCTAATAATTGTGCACACTTATATATTCCCATGAGAAAGACAAAACTCACTTTTCCTTGGTTAAACATTCAGGTTTGGATTGACTGAGAGCATTGTGTTTGTTCAACAATAAAATGAATCCTGAGGAATACAATTTGCCTAATAATTCTGCACACAGTGTAGTGATGTGCGACATATGCCTAGATTCCTGAATTGAGTCACAAATGCACAATGTCAAATGAGACTGTAGTTATACAGTAGAGATGGAAGGGATCAATCTTATTTTGAATGACATGTATGTGGCTCAACCAACATGACATCGCGCCAGGTTGTGGTTTGGCACTTTTTAATAGGAATCACCCCAAAAAGATCAGTCATTTATTTTACAAACAGTTTACTTTTGCTTTAAACGGTGGCATCTCTCAGCACTACTCTGCTCAATGGATGCAGCAAGTCACTCACCCCACCCTACATTTTTATTTAAGCAGGTAAGTTGACTGAGAACACATTCTCATTTACAGCAACAACCTGGGGAATAGTTACAGGGGAGAGGAAAGAGACAATTGTAAGCTGGGGATGATTAGGTGACCGTATGAGGGACAGCTTGGGAATTTAGCCAGGACACCGGGGTTAACACCCCTACTCTTACAATAAGTGCCATGGGATCTTTAGTGACCACAGAGAGTCAGGACACTCGTTTTAACATCCCATTCAAAAGACGACACCCTACCAAGGGCAGTGTCCCCAATCACTGCCCTGGGATTTATTTTAGACCTGAGGAAAGAGTGCCTCCTACTGGCCCTCCAACACCACTTCAGCAGAATCTGGTCTCCCATCTAGGGACTGACCAGGACCAACCCTTCTTAGCTTCAGAAGCAAGCCAGCAGTGGGATGCAGGGTGGTATGCTGCTGGCTGGTATGCTGCTGGCTATGCAGTTAGTGAAATGCAGCTAGTGAAATATGAAAGTGCAATTAAAATGAAATGGCCAAATGGCTTCTCAGCACAATTACCGTTTGAATATTTACTCCTTTCAAATATTTAAATACCCCCCCCCTCCACTCTCCAAATAACCAAGCACATACAGAATGCACACCTTGTTCTATCAGGCCACTGCTGAAAATATTTCAAGTTAGGCCTATACTGCAGCTATAGACAGTGTATTCATCAGGATACAGGGCCAATATTTTGGAATAATTAACCAACCTCGCTCTTCAAAGGGCAATGCTGAGTCTTACTTTACCACTTCATGCTGGGGTCCAGAGAGGAAGTTTAAAGAGACAGAGCTCCCTGTGTGAAGTGCTTTAAAGAGACCCCTCTGTTGGGTTGAAACTGGTGGCAAAAGGACTTCAGGAGGTTATCGGAAAAGATACGTCTATGCAGGGGCGCAACTTTGGTTTTAGAAGTTGGATAACTTCAGTTGGATAAACACTCCAAACAGCCTACCCGACCGCTCGTCGGCGTCCGCATGGTCCTAAAGCACACATTTTGCATCACATTTCAATGATAAAACTGGGAAGGGGGGTATAAATGCAATTTCAGAATGTGGGGGGGCATGTCCCCCGGTCACCAGTGAAAGTTGAGCCCATGCGTCTATGTATCAACTATTTGACTCTTTAAACCTGAAGAATATAAAAAGTTGTTGGCTAAAGGATTCAGTGATGCAATGGTCCCAGCAGGCCTGCCCCATTTAGCCTAGTGCTGAAAGTTTGTTTGTGAACCCAAGTGATTGATATTGTTTGGCCTGCTTCTTAACACATTAAACGTCTCCACAGGGAAAATTGCATTTCTTAGGGATAGAAATGATGAATGCAGGTTCCTGATATAAAGGCGCTGTACACACAAAGCTGCTCGTTTCTTTAGCGTCCGCTTCTCTACAGCTCAGGCCTATGCTGATTTTATTCCTCAAGGGCAGAGTATGTGAGCAGAGTTGAGTGGTCAGAAATCCCGCTCATCGTTAATGGAGCTCCATGTCCTTTCCAACTGCTCTGCTAAAAACCGCTCCGCACTCACAAAAAACAAACTGTCATTCCAAATTCGCTCCATTCATTAAAATCACAATTTAACCAGCACCCATGTATTTTTGGGACTATCTGGACCTACCATTTGGTTTTAAAGTATTGAAACCAAACTACATGGTTTGAGTGAAAAGTATTTAAATAAACATGAAAATGTGAATGTAAGAAGCGCATATCATTTCAAATAAACTACATGTCATATTAAACAGCATATAAATAGAATAGGTCAGGAGCCAGACAGGGAGCCTAAAAAGCAACAAAAATGAATGATTTATTCTATATTATTTCAATTATGTCAAGGCTAAAGCCTACAAAGAAATACATTGTAAAGCATTTGCGAGTGCGACACAATAGGCTGGCAGGGATATAAAGCTCTCGGCATTTAAACCACATTTTGTTGTATTAAATCATTATAGTCTCTAAATTGGCCATAACGGCTGTTGCTTACATAGAATTAAATGCAAATTAAACAAAAAATGTCTTATTATGTTCAGTCTACAATGCCTTGGAATTACATTTTAGAAACACAAGTTTGGCCAGTCTGTCTTCAGGCTCATGTGATGGTACCTGGAGAGCAGGCCAGCGGTGATGGTGCCTGGAGAGCAGGCCAGCGGTGATGGTGCCTGGAGAGTAGGCCAGCGGTGATGGTGCCTGGAGAGTAGGGCAGCGGTGATGGAGCCTGGAGAGCAGGCCAGCAGTGATGGTGCCTGGAGAGAAGACCAGCGGTGATGGAGCCTGGAGAGCAGGCCAGCAGTGATGGTGCCTGGAGAGAAGACCAGCGGTGATGGTGCCTGGAGAGCTGACCAGTGGTGATGGTGCCTGGAGAGCAGGGCAGCGGTGATGGTGCCTGGAGAGCAGGCCAGCAGTGATGGTGCCTGGAGAGAAGACCAGCGGTGATGGAGCCTGGAGAGCAGGCCAGCAGTGATGGTGCCTGGAGAGAAGACCAGCGGTGATGGTGCAATTAATCCACAGATAAAATGGTGAACCGAGTTTGTTTCTAGTAATATCTCCTCCTTCAGGCTGCAACCAACTTTAAAGTGCATTACCACCACCAACTGGTCTGGAGTGTGGACCCCAGTTCATCTTTCATTCACCCATGTGGGAATATGCTCCTAAAAACCAATGAGGAGATGGGAGAGGTGGGACTTGCAGCGCTTCAAGCATCACAAATAGAACCAACTTCTATTTTATCACCTGGCTACGCAAACGCTTGTGAGCAGTGTGGGTGCAATGATTGAATAACATGTACAGTGGGGCAAAAAAGTATTTAGTCAGCCACCAATTGTGCAAGTTCTCCCACTTAGAAAGATGAGAGAGGCCTGTAATTTTCATCATAGGTACACTTCAACTATGACAGACAAAATGAGAAAAAAAAATCCAGAAAATCACATTGTAGGATTTTTAATTAATTTATTTGCAAATTATGGTGGAAAATAAGTATTTGGTCACCTACAAACAAGCAAGATTTCTGGCTCTCACAGACCTGTAACTTCTTCTTTAAGAGGCTCCTCTGTCCTCCACTCGTTACCTGTATTAATGGCACCTGTTTGAACTTGTTATCAGTATAAAAGACACCTGTCCACAACCTCAAACAGTCACACTCCAAACTCCACTATGGCCAAGACCAAAGAGCTGTCAAAGGACACCAGAAACAAAATTGTAGACCTGCACCAGGCTGGGAAGACTGAATCTGCAATAGGTAAGCAGCTTGGTTTGAAGAAATCAACTGTGGGAGCAATTATTAGGAAATGGAAGACATACAAGATCACTGATAATCTCCCTCGATCTGGGGCTCCACGCAAGATCTCACCCCACGGGGTCAAAATGATCACAAGAACGGTGAGCAAAAATCCCAGAACCACACAGGGGGACCTAGTGAATGACCTGCAGAGAGCTGGGACCAAAGTAACAAAGCCTATCATCAGTAACACACTCAAATCCTGCAGTGCCAGACGTGTCCCCCTGCTTAAGCCAGTACATGTCCAGGCCCGTCTGAAGTTTGCTAGAGAGCATTTGGATGATCCAGAAGAAGATTGGGAGAATGTCATATGGTCAGATGAAACCAAAATAGAACTTTTTAGTAAAAACTCAACTCGTCGTGTTTGGAGGACAAAGAATGCTGAGTTGCATCCAAAGAACACCATACCTACTGTGAAGCATGGGGGTGGAAACATCATGCTTTGGGGCTGTTTTTCTGCAAAGGGACCAGGACGACTGATTCGTGTAAAGGAAAGAATGAATGGGGGCATGTATTGTGAGATTTTGAGTGAAAACCTCCTTCCATCAGCAAGGGCATTGAAGATGAAACGTGGCTGGGTCTTTCAGCATGACAATGATCCCAAACACACCGCCCGGGCAACAAAGGAGTGGCTTCGTAAGAAGCATTTCAAGGTCCTGGAGTGGCCTAGCCAGTCTCCAGATCTCAACCCCATAGAAAATCTTTGGAGGGAGTTGAAAGTCCGTGTTTCCCAGCAACAGCCCCAAAACATCACTGCTCTAGAGGAGATCTGCATGGAGGAATGGGCCAAAATACCAGCAACAGTGTGTGAAAACCTTGTGAAGACTTACTGAAAACGTTTGACCTCTGTCATTGCCAACAAAGGGTATATAACAAAGTATTGAGAAACTTTTGTTATTGACCAAATACTTATTTTCCACCATAATTTGCAAATAAATTCATTAAAAATCCTACAATGTGATATTCTGGATTTTTTTCTTCTCATTTTGTCTGTCATAGTTGAAGTGTACCTATGATGAAAATTACAGGCCTCTCTCATCTTTTTAAGTGGGAGAACTTGCACAATTGGTGGCTGACTAAATACTTTTTTGCCCCACTGTATGTGTACATTTATTTTGCAACACACGCTGTGGTCAGCATGTGATTTATCTACCCACCTCGTTCCTTTCTGCACATAGCACATAGTAAGTAGGATTACACCATCATGCTTACAGGATTTCTTGAACTGCATTGTTGGTTAAGGGCTTGAAAGTAAGCATTTCAAGGTAAGGTCTACCTACACCTGTTGTATTCGGCGCATGTGACAAATACAATTTGATTTGATTTTGATTTTATACGTGTCTTTTCAGATTATTTTTCACAATTATTATTTAGTTGTGGACACCACGTCACCGCACTCCCTTGCTTGCGCTTAGTCCTGCTCATCTTTGTTAGTCACTTTGAATTTGCACTTGTGTGTTTTTTATTAGTTTCTTCATGAAAATATTTTGCGAACTCCATGACAGTAGCTAATGCAAGGGGCTATAGCAACACACAAGTGCATGCTGGGACAGGAATGCACTGAGCTCATGAAGTGTGCGCTACTGGAGCGAAATTGGAGTGGGCGTGAAGGCCAACGCTCTAACCTTTTGGGAATCTCGTGCCACGCTCCAGTCAAATTGGGCACACTCCGCTCCATCTCTGCTCCGCTCACATACTCTGCTCAAGAGCACATGACCTGCTTGCCTGCTGAAACTGGTGCCCAATCTGCCTCAACCCTCCCTGCCTCCCTCTATCTGCTCCACACAGCCAGACCAGATTGGAGATACATTATTGAATGCACGTGGCCTTATTTACACATGAACAGATTGCCAGTCTGAAGGAGGAGACAGGATGCTCCATTTACAACAGTGGATGTACTGTAATAAGACCGTCTATGCAGTGTGTTCACACTATACTTGTTTAATAAGGTATTCATTGATCAATGAGTGCTATTGAGATTAAGTTATAATTGCATTATTCTAACTTCAAAGTTTAAGGTGTCTGGCTCACCACTTAGTTTTGAAGTTCAGCTCTATATTTTGTCAAACGTGCTGTATTTCTTTTTCGTTCTTGTTGTTTTGCTAGAGGGTGATATCAGTGTAGCGAATCAATTGCCGTGTGAGTCTGAAGGAGAGGTTGGTTATCACTGAGGGATCTGTGCTTCTTTGTGCTTCAAGACAAAAGAGCAGCCAGTCACAGGACCTTTGGGGCTCCAGCCCTGTTGCTTCTGCTGTGATAGCACGCTCTGTCTATCACTCACACACACACACACACACACACACACATACACACACACACACACACATACACACATATACACACACACACACACATACACACACACACACACACACACACACACACACACACACACTGCTTAGATTAATACAATTGTCTGAAAAGCAGATGAGTACCAGAACTTCGCAAAAATCTTGTAATGCTGCTGAATTGATTAAAAAAACAGAGGAAGTTTCAGCAGTCTGTTCTGTGCTGTCGTGCCAGACAGAGGTCATTACTCACACTGGCTTTACAGTTTACACTGTGAAATGTTTACAGCCATAGTGCTGCACATTACTGTTAGTGTAGCTCAGCCGTCAATTAAAGAAATTGGGAAATTATTGGGAAACTCGGAATCAACAAAATATAGAAACTATTCACACCCCTTGACGTTTTCCACATTTTGTTACAGCCTGAATTTAAATTTGATTTTTTTGTCACTGGCCGACACACAATATCCCATAATTTCAAAGTGGAATTATGTTCTAGCATTTTTACAAATGAATTCAAAATGAAAAGCGGAAATCTCGAGTCAATAAGTATTCAACTCCTTTGTTATGGAAGCCTAAATAAGTTCAGGAGTACAAATGTGCTTAAGTCAAATGTAATAAGTTGCATGGATCCACTCTGTGTGCAATAAGAGCAGACATTGAATATCCCTTTGAGCATGGTGCAGTTATTAATTACACTTTGGATGGTATATCAATACACCCAGTCACAACAAAGAGACAGGCGTCCTTCCTACTTAAGTTGCCGGAGAGGAAGGAAACCGCTGGGGGATTTCACCATGAGGCCAGTGGTGACTAAAACAGTTACAGAGTTTAATGGCTGTGATAGGAGAAAACTGAGGATGAATCAACAACATTGTATATAGTTACTCCGCAATACTAACCTAATTTACAGAGGGAAAAGACAGAAACCTGTACAGAATCAAAAAATATTCCAAACATGCATTCTGTTTGCAACAAGTAATACTGCAAAAAATGTGGCAAAGCAATTCACTTTTTGTCCTGAATACAAAGTGTTATGTTTGGTGCAAATCCAATACAACACATTACTGAGTACAACTCTCCATATTTTCAAGCATATTGGTGGCTGTATCATGTTATGGTGGCTGTACGAATGTACTTGCGTGGCCGAGTTACAGTTTTTACTTACATCTACTTGAAAATCTATGGCAAGACCTGAGAATGTTTGCTTAGCAATGATCAACAACCAATTTGACAGAGCTTGAAGAATTTAGAAAATGATAATGTGCAAATGTTGCAGAATCCAGGTGTGCAAAGCTCTTAGAGACTTACCCAGAAAGACTCACAGCTTTAATTGCTGCCAAAGGGGCTTCTACATAAGTATAGACTCAGGGGTCTGAATACTTATGTAAATGAGATATTTATGTATTTCTTATTCAAACATTTCTAAAAACAGGTTTTCACTTTGTCACTGTGGGTTATTGTGTGTAGAAGTGTGAGAGAAAAAAAATCTATATCATCCATTTTGAATTCAGGCTGTAACACAACAAAATGTGGGATAAGTCAAGGGGCATGAATACTTTCTGAAGGCACTGTGCGCTATTGGAGCAAACAGATGGAGTAACTGTATCTAATTGATTATGTTTGTTGATCAGTTACATTGATGCATTAAGTGCCTATCCATCCAATTACAATGAGTGCTCTACAATTATAGTGTTGGACCTCACTGGCCCTAAGGGGAAAATGGTTCATTATGGAATTAGTTACAGTCAGATAGAATCTTATTCCAAACAGAAAAGGTCTCTGTATCTCACTTACAATGATGGCTTTTTGAATTCTGTAGGTAATTCACAGTACATGTAGTTGTCTTTAGCATATTTAAAAATGAAGTGTTCTATACTGTCCAAAACTTGAATGTTGCGTGTATATAATGATCCAAGTTATGTTTTTGACTCTATTCTTGTGGTATCAATGATCTTGCTTTGCCAGTGAGTCAAGTGGAACTGTCTGCCAGAGGAGGTGGCTACTCTGGCCAAATATTTACTGCAGTTAATCAATGAAACCAATCACTATAGTGATACAGAGACACAGTGCTACAGGCTTTAACACTGGCTGGTATCCACTCTAAACAGCCCTTCTGTATCACTTGGGTTGTACTATAGCAGGGTTCCCCAACTAAATTTGGCCTGCAGTGATTGTACTTCACCCCAAATGTTTTCACAAAAAAATGTAATATTAATATAAACAAATGCTTAAAAATTTGCGGGGCGTATAAGACTGAAAAAACAACAGCAAATCCGTTCCAAATCATTTTCATTTGGTAAAACTGTTCCAAAGTATTCCTGCACATAATAGAGAGATATACTGTAGATGTGATCGTATATACAAATGTAAGCAAGGTTTGAAATTATTTATGTTTTAGTCAAATATTACATCTGTTTGGCCTTCTTGCGAACAATTTCAAGTCTACAAATGATTAAATCTTGTCCCCTGACCATCCATCTGCTCAAGAAAAAATTGTCCTGAGGCTGAATCTCCTTGATGATCCCTGTACTATAGTATACATTTTAAGGGAAGTTACTGTATGTTGAGTGAGTAGTAGTAGTAGTAAGAGAGAGTGGTACTTCTTCTTTGCTAGCTTTGACTCATATCTTGTAACTTGGAGCTCTAGGAACAGTTGATATCCTGGAGCTGGTGTGTGGTGTCTCTTTGTGAGAAGAGTAATGATCTGTTTGGCCTTATCAGTACAGCCACCGGCACTGGGTTGTTTGACCAGCTGCCTCAGAGAGAGAGAGACAGAAAGGGAGAGCGGGAGAGAGAGGGAGGGAGGGAGGGAGAGAGAAGAGTGAAAAACAAGTTCCCAGTAGATTGTGAAGATAAATAGCTGCATCATGTTTCTCACAACATTGAACTTCTTGTTTTCTGTCATCTATCACATTACCTCCAATGACACTCATTTTCTGTCCTCATCTACCTTGTATAAATAGTACTCTCATTATTTCTACCCATAAGCAAATTATTGAATTGTTCATTATTCCCCCCCCCCCCGTTTGTTAAGGAGGCATGAGAGGGGACGAGGGAGGGAGGGGCAGTGGAGCTGAGTGGACAGCCACACGCACTCCCTCTCTAACACACACAGTCAGCGTGAGGGAGTGAGTGACAGAGGTAGAGGCTCCATTCAGTGCTGAGTTGACTCACTCACTGTTGGTCTACTTCCCGCCCCATTAGCTGGCATGCCGCAGAGAAAGAGGAGTTTCACTTTTGGAGCGTATGGCGGGTAAGCGGGAATACGGTTCTCATTTACAGAGCTGAGCTGCTCAAACTACCTCTGCACAGCACTTTTTACTGTGTGTGTGTGTGTGTGTGTGTGTGTGTGTGTGTGTGTGTGTCAGCCTGCCTGCTTTTCACCAAGGGATGTGATTTCTGCTTGAATAGATTATTAGTCTTTCCTCTGTGCTTGTTAAAAACCATTCAGTGCTCCCATGTACATTACAATGCAGTTGACCCTGGTTGTGCATTATTTAACATCAGCTATGACAGACAGACTCAACACCAGCTAAACCCTAGACTGACTGATAGTCCCAGGAAGCTTGGCAGGGTGCAGCGTGGTGAGGAGGGAGAGAACAGTGTTTCACTAGAAGCTGCACAGACAGGAACTCTGATGGTGCAAAGAACATTGTAGAGGGAGGCAGGCAGGCCCATGAGAGCTGAGGGTATGATTGAGTTTGGATTGAATTAGAGTAGACAGTGTGGCTCACTTTGCAGTTAAACACGCACACACACGGACAGGCTGTTAACTGTAAACAAATCAGAGTGTATTTACTCAATCTATCAAGCGATCTTCATTTGATTGACTCTCTTTATGCAAAACGTTGCTTCACTTACAGAGTCTGTATGCAGTTTGTGTGTCGACACGTGTGTTTGTGAAGTCTTCTATGTCTCTGTGTTGTACTGTACAGTATTCTACTGTACAGTATCCTTCCCAATAGCAGCTAAGAGTAGATAGAGCTCTCAGGTGACTGTAGTCTCCCCTCTGACTATACTGGATACTCCCCTATAGACAGAGACTATGTAGGAATTTACACCACATTCAACAGGTGCTCTATGGTATGTATGAATAGCTTCTCTCAAGGGCAAGTTGTGGGGGTGTGTCATTCAGTCTGGGCAACCCTGAGGAGTAGAGATTATTCCACTTGCTTGTCGAAAACAGATTGGAAAGAATTAGGAGGATTTTAACTGTAGATCTGTTTGCTATGACAGGAAAACGACTTGGCATAGTTATTTTTGGTATTGGCCTTGCACTTGGTACTTTTGGCATTTTGATAGGTCTGTATGATTTCCCGCATCAGCTTATCCTGGCGCTTGCATCCCATTGGCATTCACTGTGAGGAATTAAACTATTCTGTTGTCTACAGAGAGGTATTTCCGTGACTCGACTTTGTCTAATTTAAATGTCAGAAGAGCAGCTTCTCAACTCAAAACCAGGGCTTCCGACACCAGTTGTCACATCCATCCTGTAGAGGTGTTTAATTTCAACCTCATGTAAGATATTTCTTGAGGTACATTTCATGGCTACTGATATTGATATACTATCCTCTCAGAATGTACCAGTCTGTTCACAATCTAACGGATTTAGAGTGGAACCAGCACCAGGATTCCCCATTAACTATGTTTATGGCATTGGGAAGAAATCTACAGTTGAAGTCAGAAATGTACATACACTTAGCTTGGAGTCATTAAAACTCGTTTTTCAACCACTCCACAAATGTCTTGTTAACAAACTATAGTTTTGGCAAGTCAGTTAGGACATCTACTTTGCATGACACAAGTCATATTTCCAACAATTGTATACAGACAGATTATTTCTTATAATTCACTGTATCACAATTCCAGTTGGTCAGAAGTTTACATACACTAAGTTGACTATGCCTTTAAACAGCTTGGAAAATTCCAGAAAATGATGTCATGGCTTTAGAAGCTTCCGATAGGCTAATTTACATAATTCTAGTCAATTGGAGGTGTACCTGTGGATGTATTTCAAGGCCTACCTTCGATCTCAGTGCCTCTTTGCTTGACATCATGGGAAAATCAAAAGAAATCAGCCAAGACCTCAGAAAAAAATTGTAGACCTCCACAACTCTGGTTCATCCTTGGGAGTATTTTCCAAACGCCTGAAGGTACCACATTCATCTGTACAAACAATAGTATGCAAGTATAAACACCATGGGACCACGCAGCCGTCATACCACTCAGGAAGGAGATGCATTCCGTCTCCTAGAGATGAACGTACTTTGGTGCGAAAAGTGCAAATCAAGCCCAGAACAACAGCAAAGAACCTTGTGAAGATGCTGGAGGAAACAGGTACAAAAGTATCTATATCCACAGTAAAACGAGTCCAATATTGACATAACCTGAAAGGCCGCTCAGCAAGGTAGAAGCCACTGCGCCAAAACCGGCATAAAAAATGGGGACATGGGGACAAAGATCGTACTTTTTGGAGAAATGTCCTCTGGTCTGATGAAACAAAAATAGAACTGTTTGGCCATAATGACCATCGTTATGTTTGGAGGAAAAAGGGGGAGGCTTGCAAGCCGAAGAACACCATCCCAACCGTGAAGCACAGGGGTGGCAGCATCATGTTGTGGGGGTGCTTTGCTGCAGGAGGGACTTGTGCACTTCACAAAATAGATGGCATCATGAGGCAGGAAAATTATGTGGATATATTGAAGCAACATCTCAAGACATCAGTCAGGAAGTTAAAGCTTGGTCGCAAATGGGTCTTCCAAATGGACAATGACCCCAAGCATACTTCCAAAGTTGTGGCAAAATGGCTTAAGGACAACAAAGTCAAGGTATTGGAGTGGCCATCAGAAAACCTTAACATCAACCCTATTGAAAATGTGTAGGCAGAACTGAAAAAGCGTGAGCAAGGAGGCCTACAAACCTGACTCAGTTACACCAGCTCTGTCAGGAGGAATTGGCCAAAATTCACCCAAATTATTGTGGGAAGCTTGTGGAAGGCTACCCGAAATGTTTGACCCAAGTCAAACAATTTAAAGGCAATGCTACCAAATACTAATTGAGTGCATGTAAACTTCTGACCCACTGGGAATGTGATGAAAGAAATAAAAGGTGAAATAATTCTCTCTACTATTATTCTGACATTTCACATTCTTAAATAAAGTGGTGATCCTAACTGACATAAGAAAAAAAAACTAAAAACTGACATTTTTACTAGGATTAAATGTTAGGAATTGTAAAAAAAAAAAAAAAAGAGTTTTTAAAAGTATTTGACTAAGGTGTATGTAAACTTCAGCTGTACATGACACAGTATACATGTCAAGTGTCAGTGTGTAGCGGCTCTGTAACGGTCGTCGTCTGATGAAGAAGGAACGGACCAAAGCGCAGCGTGGTAAGTGTTCATGATTTTATTGAAAACTGAGAACTGAACACTAAAACAAAAATAACAAAGTGAGAAACGAAACAGTCCTGTCAGGTGCAGAACACTAAACAGAAAACAACTACCCACAAAACACAGGTGGGAAGTATGGTTCCCAATCAGAGACAACGATAGACAGCTGTCCCTGATTGAGAACCATACCCGGCCAAAACAAAGAAATACAAAACATAGAAAAAATTAACATAGAATGCCAACCCAAATCACACCCTGACCAAACCAAAATGGAGACATAAAAAGCTTTCTAAGGTCAGGGCGTGACAGGGTCGGACGAAGTGAGGCGCAGGACACAGAACTGAGTAAAAACTTTACTAGAAAATAAACCAACAATATATCCCACACTGGGAAACGCACCAGCTCACAGAAATACTGACCACTTCACAATGAACAAACACACACAAAAACCATGGGGAAAACAGAGGTTTAAATAATGAACATGTAATTGGGGAATTGAAACCAGGTGTGTAAAACAAAGACAAAACAAAAGGAAAATGGCTAGAAGGCCGGTGACGTCGACCGCTGAACGCCGCCTGAGCGAGGAGAGGGACCGACTTTGGCGGAAGTCGTGACAATACATTACAATACCGCTATGTGTTGAGTTCCTTTCTGCCTAGCTGCAAGAGGTTAATGGGGGTGTGGTTTTGGGGGTCACAGTTGAGGCTGTTCTGAGATGATCTTACCAGACGTGTGAATGTAATGCTGATCTGAAGTTCTCAGTAAAAACCCATAAACGTTCATCGGTCTTCTGCTGTCCTTCTTACTATTTGAGATATATTATGTGTATATTCTATGGTGTTGCATTAGACAGTCCGTCTCAGTTCCTCTTTTTAAGAGGTTTCTTTAGGCCTATTTTCTCCATGCAGGGGATTTTGTGTTGACTAGACACGGTTATGGTTTGGTTTCCCCTGATCAAGCTAGCCCAATACATGGTGAGCCATGGTGAGCATCAGTCATATCCTAAATGAAAGACAGTTACATTTGTTGTCTCTCTGTACTCTCCTCCATGTTGTTGTCTCCTCCATGGTCTCAACCTCAAGCACACATCTTGAAGGGCCCTTCCACATACAGTCTTAATGGGACTCATGAAATAAACGGTGAACTATGTCTTTGTCCCAGATCAGGACACTCTCTCCCCACTGGGCACAGACGTCAGTTCATAATCTATTCCACGTTGGTTCAAAATCATTTCATTGAAATGAACAGTAGAGGACATGGAAACAACATTTTAAATTACGTGGAAACAACATTGATTCAACCAGTGTGTGCCCAGTGCGTCATCTTCCCCATGGCCCAAGATCACAGAACCACAGACAGAGAGGCTGCATGCGCTCACTGTGGATTTTTACTCTCCTGTTCGCTTGTCCACAGTGCAATGTAAAGCACTGAGGGAAGAAAAGACAAGGATTAGTGTGTGTAGACCAGGTTTCTCCAACTGGTGGTCTTATGAATTTTCCTTGTTGGATATAAAAGACTGTAAAAACACCAGAAAATCAGCAGCAATTATTCCCACGCATAATAAAGAGACACGGGGGGGGTGTGGTATATGGCCGTTTTATATACCGCAGCTAAGGGCTGTTCTTAAGCACTACGCATTGCAGAGTGCCTGGACACAGCCCTTAGCCATGTTACATTGGCCATATACCACAAACCCTGAGGTGCTTTATTGCTATTATAAACTGGTTACCAACGTAATTAGAGCAGTAAAAACACATGTTTTTTCATACTCGTGGTATATGGTATGATATACCACGGCTGTCAGCCAATCAGGGCTCGACACCCAGTCTATAATATGCTTTAGTCAAATATTATATCCGTTTGGGCTTCTTGCGGTCAATTTGCAGTCTACAAGTTATTTGTAATTATGTTATGCACCCCCGATCATCCGCACAATAAAAAAACTGCCCGTGGATGTATGTACATGATGATCCCTGGTGTAGACTCTGTTCAAGAACAAACAAGTGGAAAGGGTCATTGTTGTGAATGTGGATCAGACCAACAGCAAATGATATTCTAAGCAGTCAGCTGATTTGAGTAGAGCAGCTTCCTTCAATGATATTCCCAGTCAGTTGATGAACAGATGCCTTACAATTTAATGTTGTTTAGGAGCAATACTCATCTACAGTACAAGAACACACTGTCTCTTCCTTATGAGAGGGTTGTATCCAACCCTGTGGGTTTTAGTTTTATATTATTAAATTCTCTAGTCTCTACAGAACACAAAAACAACATGGAGTGGGTGTCTTTTCTTTGTCCTGATGGTCAAGTTTGCATGACAAAAGCTCAGCCAATGATTACATGGGAAGGCAAGGCCTCTTGAGTTTTAGAGACTGTTCAAGTGGCTCTCTCAGGGCAGGGGCAAAACAAACAGGATATCTAGGCCATACAAGAGGGCTGTATTCAAACACTGTGAACAGTATTCATATTCACACTGACATTCACATTCACATATTTATTCACAACGGAAAGCTACCCTGCTTTGGAGAAAAAGGGGGAAGCATAGGTTGAACTAGGATGTACATACAGTAGGCTACCCTTAGGGCTAGATACCTTGCTGCAGCTTTCTTCTCCCCTGATTGTGGAGTCAGTGACACATATTTTTAATCTGACGATTATCTCAGGTGCTCTCCCCGGGGTTTGGAAGGCGGCCCGTGTGCTCCCTCTCGAAATTGTCTTGCCTAGCCAAAACCTTTTGAATCATTAATCAACTGTCAGCTTAGACCCTTCCTAGCTACGAGATGTATAGCAACATCTCTGCTGTGACTTTGGTGTTAAATGATGTGGTAAAGTGTATGGATAAGAGGAAGTGCTGCCTTCTTTGACTTATCAAAGGCTTTTGACACTATTGACTACTCTTTATTGATTCAAAGATTGTCTGTAATCCATATGGATTATGCCAGCAGCATACCACCCTGCATACCACTGCTGGCTTGCTTTTGAAGCTAAGCAGGGTTGGTCCTGGTTAGTTCCTGGATGGGAGACCAGATGTTGCTGGAAGTTGTGTTGGAGGGCCAGTAGGAGGCACTCTTCCCTCTGGTCTAAATAAAATAATATACTGTATATCCCAATGACCCAGGGCAGTGATTGGGGACACTGCCCTGTGTAGGGTGCCGTCTTTCGGATGGGATGTTAAACAGGTGTCCTGACTCTCTGAGGTCATTAAAGATCCCATGGCACTTATTGTAAGAGTAGGGGTGTTAACCCTGGTGTCCTGGCTAAATTCCCAATCTGGCCCTCAAAAACCATCACGGTCACCTAATAATCCCCAGTTTACAATTGGCTCATTCATCCCTCTCCTCTCCCCTGTAACTATTCCCCAGGTCGTTGCTGCAAATGAGAATGTGTTCTCAGTCAACTTACCTGGTAAAATAACAGATAAATAAAATAAAAATGGATCTGGTGTCATGTAATTGGTTTGAAAATGACTTGACACAATGTGTTTTTTCTGATGGTGTTCAGGTTTCCTTGATTTTACGAAAGGGATTGATTTTAGGTCTTGTACTTTTAAATGTATATAAACAATGTTGGTCTATCTGCAAAAAAAGTGTAACATACACCTGTATGCAGATTACACTGTTGTGTACGCTATTGCCCCCAAGGTTGACCAGGCTCTTTCAGAGCTTCAATATGCCTTTATTGTTTTGCAGAAAGCCTTTGTTGAACTGAGGATTTATGCATATGTACATTAGATGGTGCCCTCATTAATCGTGTCCCCCTTTTATAAATATCTGGGCATCTGGATTGACGAATCTATCTTTCAGAAAGAATGTTGATGAGTTAGTTAATAAATTATTATTTCTAAGGGGATTATGTCATAGGAATAGGTCATGCCAAATCATACCGGTTATAGACTATGGCGATATTGTCTATATGAATGCAGCTGCCACTGTATTGAAGCCATTGGATGCAGTTCATCATAGCACACTATGCTTTAATACGGGCGATAGGTTCAGTCGAATCCCTGAATTCTGTATTAGAAAATAGGCTGGCCCTCTTTGAAGTCTCGTAGATCGATGCATTGCACTCTTTTTGGTTATACTGTAAAAGCCCTATACAGCATAAACTTCCGCCATACCTTACTTCATTGATAATTTACAGACATACGAGATACCAGACCCGGTCTCAGGGATGGCTAACTCTGGAGATCCCTTCTATCTCCGCTGAGTTAGGTAAATCTCATTTGAGGTTTTTTGCACCTTCTTGTGGAATAATCTCCAAGGCGCTCTAAAATTGGATGAAATGGTGCCTCTAGGGCAAGGATGTCAAAAAATTTTGGTTGTACAGTGCATTCGTATGCAGACACCTAGACTTTTTCCACATTTTGTTACTTTACAGCCTTATTCTAAAATGGATTAAATAAAACAACTAATCCTCATCAATATACACAAAATACCCCATAATGTCAAAGCGAAAACAGTAAATCTATTAAAAATAAAAAACAAAAAACCTTATTTACATCAGGATTCAGACCCTTTGCTATGAGACTCGAAATTGAGCTCAGGTGCATCCTGCTTCCATTGATCATCCTTGAGATGTTTCTACAACTTGATTGGAGTCCTCCTGTGGTAAATTCAATTGATTTGAGATGATTTGGAAAGGCACACACCTGTCTATATAAGGTCCCACAATTGACAGTGCATGTCAGAGCAAAAACCAAGCCATGAGGTTTGAAGGAATTGTCCGTTTAGCTCCGAGACAGGATTGTGTCGAGGCACATATCTGGGGATGGGTACCAAAAACTGTCTACAGCATTAAAGGTCCCCAAGAACACAGTGGCCTCCATCATTCTTGTTTGGAACCGCCAAGACTCTTCCCTTAACTGGCCGCCCGGCCAAACTGAGCAATCAGGGGAGAAGGGCCTTGGTCAGGGAGGTGACCAATAACCCGATGGTCAATCTGACAGAGCTCTAGAGTTTCTCTGTGGAGATGGGTGAACCTTCCAGAAGGACAACCATCTCTGCAGCACTCCACCAATCAGGTCATTATGGTAGAGTGGCCAGACGGAAGCCACTCCTCAGTAAAAAGCCACATGACAGCCTGCTTGGAGTTTACCAAAAGACACTTAAAGGACACAGACCATGAGAAACAAGATTCTATGGTCTGAATAAACCAAGACTGAACTCTTTGGCCTGAATGCCAAGCGTAACATCTGGAGAAAACCTGGCACCGTCCCTACGGTGAAGCATGGTGGTGGCAGCATCATGCTGTGGGGATGTTTTTCAGCGGCAGGGACTGGGAGACTAGTCAGGATGGAGGGAAAGATGAACAGAGCATGTGTTTCTCTGTCTGTCTCAGAGGTGACTGGTCTGATCTGTTATGGCAGGGCTAGCGACAGCATAACCTATCAGCATCGCCATGCTCTGCTCTGGTACCATTGTGTATTCACAGTCCCAGCTACACTGTACTCCACTGTATTGGAGCATCAATGTGCACATTCAGCCACTTCACTCTCATTTACTCCGTCAATGGGCTCATTCAGCTGCCCACATTATACAGTACAGTCAGCCTGCTGGCCCTGGACCTGGGCTCATTCACTATTGTTGTTGGCCAATATTTGTTTGTCAGACATTGAATGGGAGGATGGTGTGGCATCCATTTGTCCAGAGGCTTTTTTTGTGTTTTTTTCTCTTTCCAATCTGTTTTTATGAGAAGTTTCTATTTCCATCACAGTCATTCTAGTCAGTTGAATAGTGGAAGTGTGGATGATAGAATCAGCTTTATTCCGCTTTATTCAAATGCAGAGTTAGGGATTTGGACATGTGGTTGTACTTAATTCTCTGTACTGGACAATGATTATAAAGGTGATTATGATCCAACCATTAATTGATACATTGTGCCCCTGGACTGAGAGGATGGACGTTCAACCCGTTAATTGAACTAAATCGTCTTTGGTATCTTTTAGTTGTCGCTGTATTAGACTAAGCAAAGGTGAGATGATGTTGATGTTGAAGTTGAAATGGTGCTGGAATAGTGGAGGCAGCTCCTGTTTTCTCTGCGACTTGCGGTAACTCTCTGTTGTTTTAGTAGTCCAAAAATGTCAGAAACATTACCTTGCTTGACCATGCTGTAGGTCATGTAACTGTTTGTTACAAGCAATCTGTTTTGTGGACTTCACTTCAAGATGTTGCTCTCCGATTTTGTACTAAAATAAATGTGTGGTTGACTTTATTCTGCCACTGTGTCTTCTTATTGTCTCGGCCTTAGGCCTATATATCACTAGCAGGTTATAGAGCAAACAACGCAGTTCTCACAAGACAGGTTGTAATATGGCTTTTTTTCTGGATTAGCTTCCCCAGTGATTTTCCCATGCACCACTACTGCATTATTCCAATGTTATTCTGCATTTCAAATGATCATCAAATGAAAAATGGATGGAACAAGTCCTGGTAGTGTTCCTATTCGGTAACCAATACACAGGAGCTAGAAGAAGACCGTTGTTTGAGCTTTCAGCTGAATTCTCTTACAATCCCCTCACGACCTCCTTTGCAATCTTGCCCGGTGATGACTCAATTGCTTAAATTGACTTTATAATAAAGTGTTGGCATAAGTTATTTTAGAAAATGACATTTCTATTCTTGCATTTAAAAAAATTGACAGAGATATGCAAAGCAGTTTTTTTTGCCAAGTGGAATTGTGTGTATTACGCTGTTGCCTGAAGTGACATCCCATGTCACGGTGGAAGCAATGTGAGGGTCCTGCTGTGCTCCTCCTGTGTTACTCTATGGGACAGATAATCATCTCACAAATATAAGACAAGGTGGGAAATGGTCAGTTGAAATCTGAGGGACATGTAAAGAGCTAAACTTTAACACTGACAACTTCTTGGATGCTACGCCATTCAAGGTTTGGGCCAGTGTCTGTCTGTGAGACTAGCCTCAAGCTGTCTTTTCCTCGCTGTTTCCATGGAAACGACTAGCTTATTTTTAATCAATAAGGCCTGAGTGGGTGTGGTATATGACCAATATACTGTACCACGGCTAAGGGCTGTTCTTTCACCATCAGTCCCAAGACCCCAGCAAAAATCATTTATATTTTAATTTATCTGCTTGTCCAGCCTTAATATTTACCCTCACAATGAAGTGTTGAACTATTATCTTTTCAGGACAACCAAGTAGAACACAAGACAATTTGACATCAACAGTTGCATTCATGATTTTATTGACATAAAGTCTGCCAAAGCAAAAACCTGATAAAAATGTATTTAAATGAATGCTGTAAGTACAAAAATGGTTTTCTCAGTGGAAAATGAATATCCAACTAGTCAGTGACAACTGTGTGGAGTTTGTGACAGCAACTATGTGAGCTTATTACAGTATTATAGGCACTATAATACTGGATCTTCTATGTAGAAGAACTCCTTACCTTTTAATGACTCTTGTGTAGTTTGTGAGCATCATAGAACAAAACATGTTCGTGGGAGTCTCAGCTTTTCATAGATTTTAGTAGTTTGTAGCTCAAACCATTCTGACTCTACAGATGTTTTTGTAAAAAAAAATAACCTTCCCCGGGCCCCTTCGGGATCCGCCCTTGTCTCACAAACACCGCTCTTGCTAAGCCCCCACTAATCACACATACAGTTGAAGTCAGAAGTTTACATTCACTTAGGTTGGAGTCATTAAAACTTGTTTTTCAACCACTCCACAAATGTCTTGTGAATGACACAAGTCATTTTTCCAACAATTATTATTATTTTACATATAATTCACTGTATCAAAATGTACATACACTAAGTTGCCTTTAAACAAGCTTGGAAAATTCCAGAGAATTATGTCATGGCTTTAGAAGCTTTTTTTAATTTATATTTATTTATTTTTTGAATTTTACCCCTTTTTTTCCCCAATTTTCGTGGTATCCAATTGTTGTAGTAGCTACTATCTTGTCTCATTGCTACAACTCCCGTACGGGCTCAGGAGAAACGAAGGCTGAATGTCATGCGTCCTCTGATACACAACCCAACCAACCTGCTTCTTAACACTGTGCATCCAACCCGGAAGCCAGCCGCACCAATGTGTCCGAGGCTACACCGTGCACCTGGCAACCTTGGCTAGCGCGCACTGTGCCCCGGCCCGCCACAGGAGTCGCTGGTGCGCGATGAGACAAGGAGATCCCTATCGACCAATCCCTCCCTAACCCGGACGACACTAGGCCAATTGTGCGTCGCCCCACGGACCTCCCGGTCGCGGCCGTTTACGACAGAGCCTGGGCACGAACCCAGGGACTCTGATGGCACAGCTGGCGCTGCAGTACAGCGCCCTTAACCACTGCGCCACCCGGGAGGCCCTGCTTTAGAAGCTTCTGATAGGTTAATTGACATCATGAGTCAATTGGAGGTGTACCTGTGGATGTATTTCAAGGCCTACCTTCAAACTCAGTGCCTCTTTGCTTGACATCATGGGAAAATCAAAAAGAAATCAGCCAAGACCTCAGAAAAACAAATTGCTGCAGGAGGGACTGCTGCACTTCAGAAAATAGATGACATCATGAGGCAGGAAAATTATTTGGATATATTGAAGCAACACCTCAAGACATCAGTCAGGAAGTTAAAGCTTGGTCGCAAATGGGTCTTCCAACTGGACAATGACCCCATGCTTACTTCCAAAGTTGTGGCAAAATAGCTTAAGGACAGCAAAGTAAAGGTATTGGAGTGGCCATCACAAAGTCCTGACCTCAACCCTATAGAAAATGTGTGGGCAGAATTGAAAAAGCGTGTGCGAGCAAGAAGGCCTACAAATCTGACTCAGTTGCACTAGCTCTCAGGAGGAATGGGCCAAAATTCACCCAACTTATTGTGGGAAGCTTGTGGAAGGCTACCCGAAATGTTTGACCCAAGTTAAATAATTTTAAAGGCAATGCTATCAAATACTAATTGAATGGATGTAAACTTCTGACCCACTGGAAATGTGATGAAAGAAATAAAAGCTGAAATAAATCATTCTCTCTACTATTTTTCTGACATTTCACATTCTTAAAATAAAGTGGTGTTCCTAACTGACACAAGACAGGGAATCTTTACTAGGATTATTTGTCAGGAATTGTGAAAAACTGAGTTTAAATGTATTTGGCTAAGGTGTATGTAAACTTCTGACTTGAACTGTGCCACTGGTTGGTACCAACAGATGCTAGAAATATACAAATCTAATGGTACAACCCAGAAGTCTGTAGCTCAAATAACCTATGTTTTAGACGGTTTAGAAGTCCTAAATCACGCCAGCATGATGGTGGGACTCATTGGGTTAAGATACCGAACTGTGGAGGAGAGGCATGAAGAAACAGTATTCTTGCTTGGATCAGGTGTATTTTTCACCCTCTTAGCTGTTTCACACCACCTGCAGATCTGCAGTCCATGTGTGTATTTACCTGAGCTCTACTCAACCATGACTTCTTACTTTAACAAGAGACTTAACTAAAGCCACAGTACATCTTTGCTTGGGGGCCATGTGGTGCAAAGCGTGTTAGGTTGGACATGGCCAGGCAAACAGGCTGAGAATGTGAAAATACAGTATGACTCAGACTCGTATTATAATGCATATGCTGCCTTGCCAAAAACACTCCATCCTGCTCGGAGTCAGAGAGACAAACAGAAAGTACTGTTGTCCTGCTGATAAAGGTGAAGGCTAAGTATCACCATTTAGTGCATGGGTGTCAAACTCATTCCACGGAGGGCCTAGTGTCAGTTCAGACCTAGACAACCAGGTGAGTGGAGTTCCTTACTAATCAGTGACCTTAATTCATAAATCAAGTACAAGGGAGGAGCAAACACCCGCAGACACTTGGCCCTCAGTGGAATGCGTTTGACACATGTGATTTAGTGTCAGCACTTTTCTATTCGAAACCCAGCCCAAGGTAAGGCTAGCTTTGTGTTGCTAGTGGAATTCCACTCTGTGCTGGTAGCAGTGATATTGAGTCAGATAAAAGGTCAGGTTTCATTATTGTGGGAACATATACACTTTTTCAGTTGATAACATGATACCTCCAACATAATGATAGCCTTATGTCAGCTATAATGTTATCATATATTAATACGAGTATTTTCATTTATGATAGTAAACAAATGTTTAGTTTCTTCTCCAGAGTAGTTTCTCATTCCCTTTGTATTGGCCTCACCCTCAACCCAGTTAATAAAACTAGGGCAATTATCCTGTCAAGTAAAGTAGGCTACACCTTACACTACATAAGTACACGCTATGTACACAAACACTCACACCCCCTACATACACTTCAATAACAAGAATGGAAATGAGCAGCTTCATGTCCTTATCTGTCAACATGTCTCCTTCAGTTTGTCAAATGTTGCCTAACAAATATTTAGTGTAGGCCTAGTGACATGTTTGACAGTGTGTAGCTTAGTGTTTAGAGAGAGGTCAGAGTCTTGTTTTGAAGTGAACCAAAGCTTATGTTTACACTAGCTTGCAACCTATGTTCGTCTCCTCACATTGTTAAGCTGAGCAACCCCCTTTCTGATGGAAAATAGAACAGGACAGAACATATTCCCAGCAGGTATTTTAGGTTGGAGCCTGCATTGACCAAGAATCTAGCCGCACCCTGGCTTGATTTCATTTTATGGGAATTCCAGGCAACCTGAGAATGGGTGGGACCCACAATTTTTAAAGATTAGAAAATATTATGCTTGTGATGCTCATGAAGCCTGCACTACAATTCTTAACATAATATCCCGATGCAGTTAATGCTTACTCCTTCCAAGCAGTTTAAAATCATTTATTCTACCAAAGGAAATGTATGTATTTTTTGTACTGTATACAATGTTATAACTACAGCACACATGTCAGGCATACAGCACCCTCAGGACTATTGTCACAACATGACAATAGTCCTCCTTTAAGAATGAGAAGGACAGTGATTAGTGAAAGTACCTTTACCAATCAAATTACCCCTGTGGATTATTGTCCCTTTCCCCTCAGTGAGGCTGTATTTTCTTTCATTCTTTTATTTTTGTACCAATTTCTTGATATCCAATTAGTAGTTACGGTGTTGTCTCATCGCTGCAACACACGTACGGACTGTGGAGAGGCGAAAGTAGAGAGCCATGCGACTCTGTTGCACCAATGTGAAGGAGGAAACACTGTACAACTGGCGACCGAAGTCAGCGTGCATAGGCCTGGGCGGCCACAAGGAGTCGCTAGAGCACGATGTGACAAGGACATCCAGGCCAGCCAAACCCTCCCCTAACCCGGAAGATGCTGGGCCAATTGTGCGCCGCCTCATGGGTCTCCCAGTCGCGGCCAGCTGTGACACAGCCAGGGATTGAACCCAGGCTTAGACCGCTGCGCCACGCGGGAGGCGAGGCAGTATATTCTGAGAAAGAGGTAGTTGCTTTAAGGATTTTATTAGTTCTGTAAAGTGACCACATGGGTCTTTCCTCAAACGGAACAAAATATCAGTACATGATTAAATAAGGCTGTGGATATTGCGTGTGCTCCCTCTCCGGGCCTCTAGGTCACCAGGCTCATTATGGTGCACACCTGTCACCATGGTTACACACATAATGACACTCACCTGGACTCCATCACCTCCTTGATTACCTGCCCTATATGTAACTCTTTGGTTTCTTTATTATTGTTTCTGTTTCATGTCTGTGCATTGTTCGTGTTTCGTATTATGTTTTGTTTATTGATTAAATCACTCACTCCATGAAGTTGCTTCCTGACTCTCAGCGCACATCGTTACAGTGGAAGTAACACTGTATTCTATTCCGTGACATCAGTATTTCAATCAACCATGTCTATATTTACATGCATTTTAGTCATTTAGCTAGAGTGACTTACAGTTAGTGCAGTATTTCCAGTGGAAAATGCCTGTTGTGTCCATTCATCTTTGAAAAACCTTTGAGTTTTGCTGAAAGATTGAGCCTATAGACAAGGCTGAAGGTGAAAACGGTGTGCATGACATTGATTGATTTGTTTGTTTTTGCTTGCAGTTTGTACAAATAAACAAGTCTGGCTCAAGTGATATACACAGTGCCTTCAGAAAGAAAGTACCCTTGAATTGTTCCACAATTTGTTGTGTTACAGCCTGCATTTAAAATTGATTAAATGTAGATTGTGTGTAAGTCAAAATGGAATTATGTTTTAGAAATGAAAAGCTGAAATGTCTTGAGTCAATAAGTATTCAACCTCTTTGTTATGGCAAGCCTAAATGACTTCAGTAGTAAACAGTTGCTTAACAAATCAGATAAGTTGCATGTGCAATAATGGTGTTTAACATGATTTTTGAAACACTATCCCATCTCTGTACCCAACACATGCTGTACAGTGCATTCGGAAAGTATTTAGACACCTTGACTTTTTCCCCAAAAATGTATGTTACAGCTTTATTCTAAAATTTATCAAATAAAAAAACATGTCCTCATCAATTTACACACAATACCAGGTAATTATTAAGTGAAAACCGATTTTTATAAATGTTTGCAGATTTATTAAAAACAAACTGAAATGTTTACACAATTATTCAGACCCTTTACTCTGTACTTTGTTGAAGCACCTTTGACAGCAATTACAGCCTTGAGTCATCTTGGGTATGACACTACAAGCTTGGCACACCTGTATTTGGGGAGTGTCTCCCATTCTTCTCTGCAGATCCTCTCAAGCTCTGTCAGGTTGGATGGGGAGCGTCGCTGCACAGCTATTTTCAGGTCTCTCCAGACATGTTCAATCGGGTTCAAGTCCGGGCTCTGGCTGGGCAACTCAAGGACATTCAGAGACTTGTCCCGAAGCCACTCCTGTGTTGTCTTGGCTGTATGCTTAGGGTTGTTGTACTGTTGGAAGGTGTACTTTCACCCCAGTCTGAGGTCCTGAGTGCTCTGGAGCAGGTTTTCACCAAAGATCTCTCTGTACTTTGCTCTGTTCATCTTTCCCTCGATCCTGACTAGTCTCCCAGTCCCTGCCACTGAAAAACATCCCTACAGCATAATGCTACCACCACCATGCTTCACCGTAGGGATGGTGCCAGGTTTCCTCCAGATGTGACTCTTGTCATTCAGGCCAAAGAGTTCAATCTTGGTTTCATCAGACCATAGAATCTTGTTTCTCATGGTCTGAGTGTCTTTAGGTGCCTTATGGAAAACTCCAACCGGGCTGTCGTGTCATTTACTGAGGAGTGGCTTCCGTCTAGCCACTCTACCATAAATGCCTGATTGGTGGAGTGCTGCAGAGATGGTTGTCCTTCTGGAAGGTTCTCCAATCTCCACAGAGGAACTCTGGAGCTCTGTCAGAGTGACCATTGGGTTCTTAGTCACCTCACTGACCAAGGCCTTTCTCCCCCGATTTCTCAGTTTGGCCGGGTGGCCAGCTATAGGAAGAATCTTGGTGTTTCCAAACTTCTTCCATTTAATAATGATGGAGGCCACTGTGTTCTTGGGGACCTTCAATGCTGCAGAAATGTTTTGGTACCCTTCCACAGATCTGGGCCTCGATACAATCCTGTCTCGGGGCTCTACAGACAATTCTTTCAACCTCATGGCTTGGTTTTTGCTCTGACATGCACTGTCAATTGTGGGACCTTTATATAGACAGATGTGTGACTTTCCAAATCATATCCAATGAAAGGAATTTACCATAGTTGACTCCAATCAAGTTGTATAAACATCTCAAGGATGATCAATGGGAACAGGATGCACCTGAGCTCTCATAGCTAAGGGTCTGAATACTTACTTTGTCGTTATGGGGTATTGTGTGTAGATTGATGAGGATTTTTTTCTTTTAATCCATTTTAGAATAAAGCTGTAACGTAACAAAATTTGGTAAAAGTAAAGGGGCAGAATTTCAAGCACAGATTCAATGACAGTCCAGAGAGGTTTTCCAATGCCTCGCAAAGAAGGGCACCTATTGGTATATATATTTATATATATATATATATATATATATATATATATATATATATATATATATATATATTTATTTATATTTTAAAAAATAAAGCAGACATTGTACATCCATTTGTTATTAATTACATTTTGGACGGGGTATCAATACACCCAGTCACTACAAAGATACAGGCGTCCTTCCTAACTCAGTTGACAGAGAGGAAGGAAACCCCTCAGGGATTTCACCATGAGGCCAATGGGGATTTTAAACCAGTTACAGAGTTAAATGGCTGTGATAGGAGAACTGATGATGGATCAACAACATTGTAGTTACTCCACTATGCTAATCTAATTGACAGAGTGAAAAGAAGGATGCCCGTACAGAATAAAATTATTCCAAAACATAGCAACAAAGTCATACTGAAAAAAATGTGGCAAGGAAATGTACTTTTTGTCCTGAATACAAAGTGTTATGTTTGGGGCAAATCCAATACAATACATTACTGTATACAACTCCTCAAATTATCAAGCATGGTGGTGGCTGCATCATGTTATGGATATGCTTGTCATCTGTAAGGACTAGGGAGTTTGAGGATAAAAATAAAAAGAATAGAGCTAAGCCCAGGCAAAGTCCTAGATGAAAACCTGGTTCAGTCTGCTTTCCATCAGACAACTCCATCTTTCAGCAGGAATATAACCTAAAACACAAGGCCAGATATACACTGGAGTTACTTGCCACGACAACATTGAATGTTTCTGAGTGGCCTAGTTAAATCGGCTTGAAAATCTATCGCAAGACTTGAAAATGACTATCTAGCAATGATCAACAACCAACTTGACAGAGCTTTAATAATTTAAAAAGAATAATGGGCAAATATTGTACAATCCAGGTTGGCAAAGTTCTTAAGAGACTTACCCAGAAAGCTGTAATGGCTTCCAAAGGTGATTCTGACATGTATTGACTCAGGGGGTAGAATACTTATCTAATAAAATATATTAGTGTTTTATTTGACCATTTAATTAAAAAAAAAAATGTAATTCTTCTTCCATTTTGACATGAGTATTTTGTGTAGATCTTTGACAAAAAACTGACATTTTAATACCACTTTGTAACACAACAAAATGTGGAAAAAGTCAAGGGGTGTGAATACTTTTTGAAGGCATTTTAGGCCTATCTTGTGATGCAAAGAGGTCAACCCTCAGAATGTTCATACCAGCCCTATTTCCAATAATGGTACTGGGAGTCCTGGGATGTAAGTTGGGTTGTGAGTCCATAGAAAATGCAGACGATTCCTGGTGACAGAATAGACAGAGATCCATGGAAAGATGAGTAAGAGGCCTGGATTCCTGAAACTCCACTGGGAGTCTGGGTGGAGTCCCAAAAAAGTCCCAAAATGGCACCCTATTCCCTACATAGTCCACTTCTTTTGTCCAGTCATATGGGCCCTGGTGAAAAGTAGCATACTATATAGGGAATAGGGTGCCATTTGGGATGTGACCCTGGACATCTGATCATGGACTGTCATCCCAGTAGGGGGGGAAACATTAGCGTGAGATCAGATCCACAGTAGAAGAGACAGCTGTAGGAGGTCGTTTAGACATCTTAAACATCCCACTCACTAGTTCCCAACAATCACTACAGAGCACCAACCCCTTAGTCATGCTAGTCCTGGAGGTCCTGGAGAATAGACTGTAGGAGTCCAAAAGCAAGACTGGGCCAGATCAAAAAATGTGTTTGTGTACCAAGTCCCATTGTACCATCTGCTGACATAAATTGAGAATCACAGGCTGGCAGTTGATTTAATTCACATCCACGGTGTATCATTTGATCATATGACTAGAGCCATATGAACACCACTGGTTTCAAAAAGTCACATGAAGCTCAGGAGGTCTTTAGGAAGTCCTGGTCATGCGAGCATGCTTTGTTTGAAAGACGGGTGCAACCTGCATTCAGTAATGGAACAAGTGGAGTTTGTGTGTCAGGAAATGCAGGACTGGCACCGATCCCTACAAGTGCCACTTAGTTATTTAGAGTAACTGCTACTCCCCAACGCATTTTCTGTATTATAGTGTTTACAGCACTGAGCTGAAATGGCCATGTTTACTGAACTGAAGTAGTGCTGTACACCATCCTTTTTCTCAGCTCAAACTTAAAAGCAATGTATTGTGTAGCCAAGCAGACTGCTGTACTCCCTGTGAGATCAATAGAAGACCTTATGTATAGCACTGTCTCTCTTTGTTAGAAAACAAAAAAACATTAACTATTCATGTTGGTGCCAGTGCTCTTGTCTCTTGGGTTACCCCACATTACAGTGGTTGATTAAAATAGATTGAGAAAGCTGGATTGTGAGAAGCAGCATTGGTACAAATGTCAGTTTTAGACATCTATTCTATAACTGTGGATCACAAGGACAGTATTAAACATTATTACAGTAAATGGATAATAGAGGCAGCAGCTAGACTAACTCTCACCTCGCTCTTTCTTTTCAGAGTGGACAAGACTTTCTCCAGGGCCAGAAGCATATGGTGAGTTCCTCTTCTTCTGATTCTGCGTCATGTAGTATCAGTTACACTGCAACTTAAGGACAACTTATTGTATGTGAAGGATACATACAGGCAGGGCTCTAAATGAACTTTTCTCATTGATAGCACGGTTGTGCCTAACTTCAAAAAGTAAGGAGCACCAGACAAAATTTAGGAGCACCAGAAAAAAAATACTATTTTTACTGAAAATGACTGTCCTATCATTCTCAATTTCCATCAGTTGTTACCTTGATTATGTAGAACGCATCACAAGAGAGTGGGAAAGACAGAATAAAAACGACTTTTAATAATTGTATTCAAAAGTGCAACAACAAACCTATTTATTTAGGGCGTGTTCATAAATTCACTCTGGCTATCTACTCCGATTTCAGAGCACTCTCGTCTGAGTGTGCCAGAGCACAGAATAACTGATGAATTTAGGAACGTTCAACACCCGTTGAATATGGCCAGTGTCAGTAAACATTGGCAAAAAAAGCATAATTAAATTGTTGACAGAAGCACAGTTAGTCACCAACGCTCTGGATGACATGAACACAGCCTAACCAGCTCTGCTACGGTGAGTAAAATGGTTAGAGTGGGGTGTTCTCTAATTTATGTCTGGAAATAGCTAGCTAACTTTAGCCAGTTAGACTGCCGTTGTGAGGTCAGAACGCTCGGATCAACCCTACTCCTCGGTCAGAGCGTCCAGTGTGCGCTCTAAACGCTCCGAGAGCCATCTGACAAAGCTCTGAATTTAGGAATGCCCAGACCACACACTGAGCATTCTCTGGCACTCCAGAGTGAATTTACGAACGCACCCATACATTATTAGTTTTGGACAGACAAATGTAACGTACAAAACAGAAGATTGATTGTATTCAAAAGCGCAAATAATATGTATATAGGTGATTAAAAGATAACTTTTATTGTATTTAAAAGTGCAACTGCAAACTGTTATACATTACTGCATTTAGCGAACAGATAATAATAATAAACATAATACAAAACTATGTAATAAAATGAATGTTGTAAAAAAGCAACAAGCTGACTATGAACTGACACTTAATTAAATACATGCTTAGTCTCCTCTCACAATGACTAATCGATTTCTTAGATCTAGAATGTAGCTAATAAATCAACTAGCTTTTAGGGTTTGGACGTCCTAAGGAACCGGGATAACACTAACCCTTCCCGTATAGTAGCAATGATGTTTGCACAGGACATCACGTTTCCAAATGTGGAGTTGATTTGTCATAAATGTTTTTTTCTGGGTGAGTAACATGGGTCTGAATTTGGTAAAAGCCATCTACTCTTTGGTAATGCAGTAAGCTGTGTAAAATGTCATCTCTAGCTCTGCCTGTTGACCAGCTTGGGCTGTCACCTGTTGCCTGTCAAATACTTCTGGTAGCTAGTAGACGTAGCGATGTTGCTCCAGCCCCTGTCCCGATGCACTTGATGTGCTTTTGGCTTAAGTAATGTTTTAGCAACGACTCGTGGTTTAGGTTGCTGTGGCCAGTGGCAAAATAAGTCTTCCTGCTGATATTACTCCACACTTTCGACAGTACTCACAGAACATTGTGTTGCTAATTTGTTCCCTCCTTAGCTACTTGAATTCGCAAAGCTACCCCTCTCGGAACATGTAGAGCTTTTTATTTTTCTGAGGAGAAGGATCTGTAGCAGCATCTCCGAAAGTGTCATCATCATCTTCTGGTTGTGGTTGATCATTTTCATCATTTGTTTTTTGTCAAAGAAAGATTCAGTTACACCGAATTCCATTGTTGTTGTTCTTGCTAGCTAGCTCATGCCATTACTTAGCTCACAGTTCTGAGGGAATGTTTGCATGAAAAGGGATTGGCTGTGTGCCTGGCGTTTGATTGGTTTAAATAGCTATATTTAAACATTTGAAGCTTTATGATTGGTTATTATTTGTAAACAGTGTATCTTGTTTGAGCAGTGAATAATATATGTTTTATTGTCTCACACTGGATAGGTGCAATGAAATGTGTTGTTTTACACAGTCAGTCATAGTAGTACAGTGCCCCTGGAGCAAATTAGGGTTAAAGGGAGTCAGATGAACATGTGGATGCTACTAGACATGCTACTTTATTGATAGCCTGAAATGGCTTGGTAGCTAGTTATTAGGTTGGGATATTGGAAACCTATCTAGCTGGCTAGCTAAAGCCAACTTCAGAAAATTGCTAGGTGGCTAGTATTACAGAGAAACAATAAAGCATATTGGTTGTATTTATTCACCAAGAAGGCTTAAATAGGCTACATAGCTTGATTCATTTACAAACAATTAATTTACAAATATACCTCCTGCGAATCCTGTCCATCATCGACAGCTAAAATCAAATGCTGTGTGTTTGTATGGAGCTGGTATCACTCTACACTCTCTCTCCTCCTCCACTGACAATACTGTCTGCACGCACTAGACATAGACTATCTAGCATATCTTTGCTCCTTGGAAGGAAGTTTCAAGTTTTATTTGTCACATGCACAAAGAACCACTTGCTAGGGAAAATAAGGGAGGTGTTCTCTTTGCTTGGTTCAGTCAGTGTGGCACCTCTGCAATACAGCTTATAGATATTTTGATAAATAAATATAAAACCTGCACTTGAAAAGGAAGTTTAGTAATTAATTGAACATCTGAAATACCTGGATAATTTTAAACAGGACAAATCTGAGGGGGCACATGACCTTGTGCCCCCTATGGTCATGACACCTGCCTCTATGACGCCTCTATGATAAGAACTTGAACAGTTTCACTTGAGATCCCACAGACTGAGTAAAGTAATACACGAGCCACTGATAGAGGGAGAGCAGCATGGGACACCGTCCTGCCCAGCCGGTCTGCCGCACTCCCCTTCCCAAGTCCCATTATCACAGTAAAGGCACTGCCTAACTGTTCTGCAGTGTTGACAGGGTGGCGCAGGCGAAGTAAGGCTACGGCTCTGTTCTGCTGCTGAGTGGCATGTGGAGCCTGGCACCGACACTGCAGACACACGGACAGGAGCAGATGGAGCTCAACTCTCCCTGGCTGTCCTGGAGGTTGAAGGGTTGCACTGGATGTCAGCCCGACCTCCACCCCTCTCTCTCTCGCTGTGTCACCGCACAAGGACAGAGGCTCTCTGCTTAGTCCCTGTGGGAGTACTCACTCAGGAGCATCCATTCTCTGTCTGGTCGAAACCAGGCCTGCATTACTCAGCACTACCTGGAACACAGGAGGAGATTAGAATAGAGGGGAGTAGGACCGCTTCCTGATACTGCAGAACATTCTTCCTGATACTGTAAGACAATTTGGGAATACAGGGTTTTTTACATTTCTATAGTAATACTTATTAGCTGAATGTAATTTAGAGCTCAATAGCAGTCTTAGAATGGTCTGCATGGCCAATTGGGATTAAATCAATGCTAAAACGGAGAAAAGTTGAAAATTGAATGACGCAGGTTGTACCTGCTATCAGCTTTCCTTCAATATATTCAGCTGAAAAACAATAGGTGGAGGTGAGTCATTTTCAAAAGAACCTCAAAGACCTTTCCCAACATCTCTCTGTGGAAAAAAACAAACCACTAACAAAGCCAAGGAGAATCATGTGGCTGCATGTATGTTGCAGGCTTGGACAGAGGTCTCCCAGAAAGTGCTGTTTATTTTGTAGGCCCACAAAGAGGACTTGTTGCAGGAAGTTAATCTGCTAAAACCTGCAAAATACAGTTTTGAGATCTTGTAAAGAAGCTTGGTGTTTATCAGTTAACCTCTAGACAAGAACAATAAAAACACAAGATACCAACATGCCTTGCTCACCTTTCCGAATCGGAAGACCAAAGAAAATCTGGTGAGTTTCCCTTTGTCTGTGCTATAGAAAGGAATGTTCTATTGTTTTGGCGTGTGGAAATAGCAATGCATTTCCTGTGCATAGGCGCATATTGATAAGGGTATTTGTTGAACCACTTTACTTGGGACAGACCTGAAGACGTCAGTTTAAAATTCACCAAGTACCGATGTTTGAACATTGTGTTAACACCTTTGATTGGCCCATGGTACACGGTAGACAACTATATCAGAAACGTGGAATTTGATTAGCAATATATGCTGCTAAAATGCTAGCTTGATTTTCTCTACTTTTCCATAATGGTGCCAGACTGCCAGTTTTTATTTCTCAGGTAGACAGTTTACTTCCAATAGCAGATAAATGTTTTGTTGTTTTGCCACCTCCATCTGCTCTGTGACCAGTCTAGTTCTCTCTGTCTGTCTTCCCTGTGAGTTATGTAGGTCAGTGACTGTCCCTACCTGAAGACATTCGCATTAATACTGAGTCATACAATAAAGACAGTCAGTGATTAGTTCTCCTCATGCTGTTTGGGCTGATTAGCATTTACTGTGGAACCATGATTCACCCCTCTGTGTTTGCTCAATGTTATGTAATGCTTATGAAGGCTCATGTCAATTCATATCACAATACCAATAGTGGAGTTTGTCACATTTAGCTGTGTCTATTTCCATCCTATATCCCGCAGCAATGGCAAATATGAAGTTATGTAGAGTAGAGTGATTGCAAACACCCTGAAGGGATTGAGAATTTAGATAAAAGAGAGTGCCAGTCTGTGAATCATCTACTTATTGCTCTGCAGTCTGCTCCCTCTCTGAGGCTCCGCGTGTGTGTGCAGCGGTCACTTGCGCCCCTTCCCCCGCCACTCTCTGCTCCCTCCCTAGCCTCTCTCCCCTCTAGCCTCTTGTCCTCTCCACGTTGCTGCAGCGAGTGGAGCGATTGTATTAAATCCGGTACTTGTTGTTAAATGGCACCACAGCTCTCCAAGGCATAAATAATCATATTTTTTTAAGTAAAAAAAATACATTTTCGAAAAAAGTTATCTACCTTACATTTTTTTTCTGTGCTGTCTAATTATTTAATCGGTTCCTTTTTGTTCTCCTTCAAACATTATATTTTTTACTTTGGAGAATTTGTCATTGCATGAGAGACTGAGGGACAGCGTAAGTGTAATGACGTCATCTTGCGACTTCTAGCGACAAACGGAGCAACCAACAGCTACTTTCCTTGAAAATAGTTAGAAACTCTGCTTTTATCATTCCTGCTGCTTCTGCCAGATTTGAATAGTACTCTGAATATTCCTGTGAAGAACTCACAACATTTTTTAAATGTATTTATTAAAAAATATATATTTTTATCAACAACAAATCAATACAGAAAGTACACGAGGGAACACAAGTATATATAGATTATATACAATGGACAATCGCGCTAGGGGGTACAATATTACATTACAATTACACAAGGACCTTAAGGGACATATATACACTTACAAATCTAACAGCTTTTTTGTTAGTAGAGTATTTAACTGTCTTAAAATACAGTTCAATTTATTTTTGTAGGGTAAGAAAATGTGTTTTTTTGTTTGTAAATTTACATTTGTGAATGTGAAATTTGGCAAAAAGAATAATGAAATAATGAAATTAATTACTTCTATCGTATGTAAAGAATCCAAGCAGTACATCTCTCCACAATAGTGTAAAATCTTCAGAAATGTGTTCAATTATAAATCTACTGATGTCACATATACATATTGTCATGGTGATCCACATTTTGACGTGACTTGTTGTCAAACTAGGTCTTAGAGGGAGTACTTGTGTCACAGAGACAGCTGGACCCCCTCAATCTGTGTCCCTCTCTAAAATCCTTTAAAAGGAATAGCAGTAATTAGTTGGAATCCTGTGTTGGTTGGTAAACTGGCAGGAGAGGCTCCTGCCTCCCACGCATGTTTTCTGAAACTAAATCATATAAAAACAAAATCTACATATTTTGAAACAACTATAACTAAGTGAGTGAATGTTATTTATAATAAGTGTTATATGGAGAAAATTGGACCTCCCTGAAATGAAAATGTATGGCCCTCCCTTCAGCAAAATATATTTTTCCTAAACCCTCCCTGAACACTTGAAAAAATAACAATTTAGCCTCCCCTATACCCAAAATAATAATTAGAACAAAGTGGATAGCAGAGAACATGTTTACCCTCACTTGGACAGATCAGAGCCTTATGCAGTTTTAGAAACTGTTCTTCGTCCTGTAAGCGTTACATGGCAACGCATTAATTTTGATAGCACACAGTGTGTCTTTTTTGCAACAAAACTGTACCTGTTTGCAAGTAGTTAAATATGAAAAGTCAAAAGTTAGGCCTACCTTTCCACCCCAGACAGAGTAGGCCTGGAGTGGGGAGAACAAGTATTTGATACGCTGCCGATTTTGCAGGTTTTCCTACTTACAAAGCATGTAGAGGTCTGTAATTTTTATCATAGGTACTACCTACTACCCTTTCCACCCCAGGCAGAGTAGGCCTACCTTTCCACCCCAGGCAGAGTAGGCCTACCTTTCCACCCCAGGCAGAGTAGGCCTACCTTTCCACCCCAGACAGAGTAGGCCTACCGATGCCGCTTTAACTGCTGGCTACTCTTATTCCGTGGCTTAACCCAACGAGAGAAAGTGTTTCCCCAAAAGCTGTCTGGGTTTAAACATCTTCTATTGTACAGCAAGTGAATTGCTTAATAAATTGATAGCGACAGAATTAGATTACTTCCCAAGCAAATTACTTTTTTTCTTCTTCTCCGGCTATTGAAGCCTCAATGTCAAATAAACTAAACAATGATATCCTCATATGCATCGGAGTCTAGTCTTTCCCTGGTATTTTACAGCTTGTTTCTAGCATAATGCTTCGCGGACCAACGCACTGTTTTAGATCACTTTATATAACAGGATACTTTTTATTTACTTAAAAATCTTAAACTAACCTAAACTAACCCCTCAATTTCGAGTCTTGGTTTTAACTTAACAGCCCTTTATTGACATAGAGGTAGGCTATTTAAAGAGTGCATGGTGGGTGGAGGAATTTACCGACAAATCTATGGATAAAGCAGCATATAGCCTAATTTCGTCTTTCAAACAGATATGCCTAACTTTTATTTCTTAAATAGGAAGAAATAGTCTCCAACACAAAGCCCTCTTGTGGTTAGTAAAGTCTAATTAAAATGAAGACAGTTAAAATTAATTATGCTTACTCGATTTTGCCCACTTTCAGCACCATGAGTTGTCCTTTTCCGATTGATTTTGCCGCTACTGCTGCTTCAAGTTATAGCACCACAATGTAAATTCCTTGAATCTGGTTTATTGTGAGGTCAATACTGCTGATAAATAAATCAGGGGCAAGAAAAATATTGTTTTTAATAAAACAATTTATATTAGTAAGTAGCAAGCTATCAAATTTGACCTTCGGTTCTCCTCATCTTTGTGCTCTACTTCTCAAACTGAACAGAACATAAGGCAGCTAGTTCTCATGTAAGATAGTCCAAAAAAATGTACTACTTTTGGACTTTGACTCTCCTCCTGAAATGCCTGCCACCTTAGGCCTACATAGCAAAGCAATTGGTTAGACAGCACACAGCAAGAGCAAAGCCGGTCTCAGGGTTGGAATATCCATTGCAGTGTGTAAATGCAGCCTAGTTTTATTTACACCATCCCAACAGCTATCTTAGAAATATAACTTTGCTCCACTGTGACTCTGTTCATTAGACTAACTCCTCATCTCTGGACTCGCAGCCAGGGCCATCCATGACTCAGCTTAGCCCGGAGAGAGAGCCTTCACACAGGCAGGCTACTTCTGCAGATACACTCACTATAAATACAGGCCACAGGGCCCAAGGTTTAGATAACCACAACCTATATCTCAAGGAAGGATACTGATCCTTGGAATTGGTTTCACAGGGGAAAAAATGTATCATGCTTGTTGCCAAATTATCTCTTTCAATACATGTCTAAATGAGCATAAACTGTTAATTTGTTGAGACATATGTCACAATATTACACTTCAGGCAAAGTGGTTTATATAAGGGTGTTGTATGGTGGTGAATGCTGTGACTTTGCCTGTGGTTGTATGCCCTCTAGTGGCCCAGTGTACCCAACCCAATGGATTCAGTGTCTAGCATGGATTCAGCGTCTAGCATAAATTCAGCAGATGAAAGTCTAAAAGATTTGCATTTGATTCTGTAATTATGTTCTGTGAAAACCCACTGATGTGTGAGCCCCTCCTCTGTGTTGGGTAAACTGAGGTTAGAGATGTCATTTTGCACATTCCTCTATTTGTGTACAGTGTACGGTACACTAAAGAACCAGAGGTGTCATTTCACATCTCCCTCTGTTTCTGACACCATGCCGTGTACATTACTAACCCGGGCTTATGTCACCATGCATGTGTACGCTTCTCTGTGCACGTAGAGCTGAGTTGTCTAGCTGGCATAGAGGGGGACAAGGGGGGGAGAACACTGTCATACCCAATCAGCCAAGACTGTCTCCTCTCATCTCCTTCAGCCCGCTGTCTGTTCTGTCTGACTAAATATAGCAAGAGAGACACAACCTAGCCCCCTGGTTCTCACAGACACACCAGTCCAAAGACCGGTTTCATTATTATAATTGTTTTTTTCAAAGTCACACACAGCACCAGAACAAGTGTCATCATCACCACCAAACGTACTGATGAAAGCAGTGGGCTGGAGGATGAGACTGTTTGACTGCACCAGTAATTCTTCACAGAAAACATTGTCATTTTCTCATTTGATATCGGGCTTGAATTTGTCATGTTAGAAGAAGTCATTTGGTAACCTTTCGAGCAGTTCAGTCCTATTTTCCCCATAATATTATTTTCTTGTGTGCTGACATCTTTGAGAGGTACACACTTTCTATAGGGTATGCAGTATACATTAAGGTACTTTAAGGATAAAGCATTGGTGACGTGTGTGGATGGTTTAACAACATACACAGGGATGTTCTATGTGAAAAGGCCAGACACTGAGCTGAGGTCAGATCAGTCGTGTACAGTACTTTTAACACTCTACTTCCTGTTTAGAGGAGCTTTAAGCCTCTCCCTGGGGATTTGGGATGTAATCCATTTTCCAGCACTATGCTGCAGGGGTTTTATCCTCCCATGTTGTTATTGTTATCTGATTGACAGACTAACAGACAGCACTCAGTGATAGAAGGCATCACCTTTCCTAGCAGAATAATACAACAACATGGAGAGATGCTAGCGACTGCTTTTGTTTCCCACTATTGTTTAAAAGGCACTTCTACATCATGGTGATTTCCCTTGGTTGTTGTTTCCCCACAGGATCTCACAGTTTTACCGATTTGACTTCATATTCTGACGTTTATCCAACATCAAATTTCAGCATCCTTCTATTTCTCCAAAACTAAAATGTGTTTTGAAGTTAAGAAAATCTCACAATTGTGCTGGTTAGGTAAAGTTAGATCAAGCTGAATCAATGTTGTTGCGAAATCCTGCACAGAACCTTCACCGCTACAACATAATGATTCATTAGCGTGTTACATAACATACTGAATATAATGCCACAGCATAGTAGGGCTGTAACGTTACTGTTACACCAAAACACCTCCTCATTTCTAATGAGATTTTAGGATGGTTAGCTGAAGCTGAATAGTCTCCCCCAAAGAAATATAATGCGCTAAACTCAACAGAGTGCACCACTAGGCAGGATACATGCTTTGATTGTAACAAAATACAAGAAAGGCTAATAGTTAGTTAACACCATCTACTCTAATTCACCCATGAAACAGTAATTCAAACAGATCTAAATGCATATTCCCATGAAACTGATTGAGATCAATCAAATGATTGGCATGGAGATGCCGTTTGGACGTTTCACCAGTAAAACATGAAGAAGTATCATTCACGATTGACAGTGATAATGACCTATTTTGAAATGATGTATGCCTAACTTGGTGTTTGAGTGTATCAAAAAAAAAATATGTGTGGGCATAGGCAGATGTTGCAATTGGAGGTGGAATTCATTGTATGCATAGTATATAATGATATGATTCAATACGCTACATCTGTCGGTACTTTGATTGAGGAAATGATGAGGTCACAAAGAAAAAACGCACTCCTTCGCCAAAAGAATTTGCACAACACCACTGGTCGTAATCCCATGACTCTAGATGGAATCAAATCAAATCATATTGGTCACATACACATGGGTAGCAGATGTTAACGCGAATGTAGCAAAATTCTTGTACTTCTAGTTCCGACAGTACAGTAATATCTAACAAGCAATCTAACAAATTCACAACAACTACCTAATACACACCAATGTACAGGGATGAATAATAATATATAGGCAAGATGCAGTAGATGGTATAGAATACAGTATATACATATGAGATGAGTAATGTAGGATATGTAAACATTATTAAAGTGACGTTATTTAAAGTGAGTGATACCTTTATTAAGTCCATTTATTAAAGTAGCCAGAGATTTGAGTCTGTATGTTGGCCGCAGCCTCTCTATGTTAGTGATGGCTATTTAACAGTCTGATGGCCTTGAGATAGAAGCTGTTTTTCAGTCTCTCGGTCCCAGCTTTGATGCACCTGTACTGACCTCGTCTTCTGGATGATAGCGGGGTGAACAGGCAGTGGTTCAGGTGGTTGTTGTCCTTGATGATCTTTTTGGCCTTACGGTGACATTGGGTACTGTAGGTGTTATGGAGGGCAGGTAGTTTGCCCCCGGTGATGCGTTGTACAGACCGCACTACCATCTGGAGAGCCATGCGGTTGAGGGCGGTGCAGTTGCCGTACCAGGCGGTGATACAGCCCGACGGGATGCTCTCGATTGTGCATCTGTAAAGGTTTGTGAGGGTTTTAGGTGACTAGCCAAATTTCTTCAGCCTCCTGAGGTTGAAGAGGCGCTGTTGTGCCTTCTTCACCAAGCTGTCTGTGTGGGTGGACCATTTCAGTTTGTCTGTGATGTATACGCCGAGGAACTTAAAACTTTCCACCTTCTCCTCTACTGTCCCATCGATGTGGATGGGGGGGTGCTCCCTCTGCTGTTTCCTGAAGTCCACGATCATCTCCTTTGTTTTGTTGACGTTGAGTGAGAGGTTGTTTTCCTGACAACACTCCAAGTGCTCTCACCTCCTCCCTGTAGGCTGTCTCGTCATTGTTGGTAATCAAGCCTACCACTGTAGTGTCGTCTTTAAATTTGATGATTGAGTTGGAGGCGTGCATGGCCACACAGGGAGTACAGGAGAGGGCTGAGAACGCACCCTTATGGGGCCCCAGTGTGGAGATTCAGCGAGGTGGAGATGCTGTTTCCTACCTTCACCACCTGGAGGCGGCCCGTCAGAAAGTCCAGGACCCAGTTGCACAGGGCGAAGTCGAGACCCAGGGTCTCGAGCTTAATGATGAGTTTGGAAGGTACCATGGTGTTAAATGCTGATCTGTAGCCAATGAACAGCATTCTGCCCTATTGGCGATTGCATCGTCATTGGACCTTTTGGGGCGGTAAACAAATTGGAGAGGGACTAGGGTGTCAGGTAGGGTGGAGGCAATATGATCCTTGACTAGTCTCTCAAAGCACTTCATGATGACAGAAGTGAGTGCAACGGGGCGATAGTAATTTACTTCAGTTACCTTAGCTTTCTTGGGAACAGGAACAATGGTGGCCATCTTGAAGCATGTGGGCACAGCAGACTGGGATAGGGATTGATTGAATATGTCCATAAACACACTAGCCAGCTGGTCTGCGCATGCTCTGAGGAAACGGCTTTGGATGCCGTCTGGGCAAGCAGCCTTGCGAGGGTTAACACGTTTGAATGTTTTACTCACGTTGGCCGCGTAGAAGGAGAGCCCACAGGCTTTGCTAGCAGGCCGTGTCAGTGGCACTGTATTGTCCTCAAAGCGAGCAAAGAAGTTGTTTAATTTGTCTGGGAGCGAGACGTCGATGTCCGCGACGGGGCTAGTTTTCTTTTTGTAATCCCTGATTGACTGTAGACCCTGCCACATGCGTCTCGTGTTTGAGCCGTTGATTTGAGACTCTACTTTGTCTCTATACTGACACTTTACTTGTTTGATTACCTTGCGGAGGGAATAGCTGCATTGTTTGTATTTGGTCATGTTTCCAGTCGCCTTACCATGATATTTGTAATAATAAGTGATGAGTAGGACCTTCTTGAAAACAGCCATAATATCAAGCTTTTAATGTGTATTCATGCATCTCAATAAACTAGAACCTAAATGCATTATAATCTCCAACTCGGCCCAATTCACATTTCCAAGCCTCTGATTGGCCTCCGCACTGCACACGTGTAGCCTACAGTTCTTCATCATGCTCGCCACTGCCAGAGAGAAGAAACCACCTTTTACCTACCTCTAGGCAGCTATACATATATATATATTTTTTTTTTCGTTCTATTGTTTTTCATGGAATTTTAGTGGTAATTAAATATACTTTTTTTTAGAGGATAATTAAATATAATGAATTGATCATTTATCAGTAGCTTCTCGATTGAAAACATTCCTAAGTGGGGATTGAGAATCTGAAGGTGTTGCAGGAGAGGATGTGGTTTATTCAGAATCACCTGCTCTTTTTAATGCATACTAATGATGCAGGCAGCTGTCAGGGGAGGTAAAGGTACATGAGGTGCATGTAGGCTGGCTGGTACCTATCACAGTCTCATCACACAACACTTTGCTCACAAATGGAATACTTCAGTCACTTAGTTATTCAATGTTTTGAAAAGAGCAACCATTTTGAATCGGGTGGAGTGCTTATTATTGTGTCCATATTATATTACACCATACAATACCAGTCAAAAGTTTAAAAAGCTCCTAATCATTCAAGTGTTTTTCTTTATTTCTACTATTTTCTACATTGTAGAATAATAGTGAAGACCTCAAAACTATGAAATAACACATATGGAATCATGTAGTAACCAAAAAAGTCTTAAACAAATCCAAATATATATATTCTTCAAAGTAGCCACCCTTTGCCTTGATGACAGCTTTGCACACTCTTGGCATTCACTCAACCAGCTTCATGAGGAACGTTTTTCCAACAGTCTTTGAAGGAATTCCCACATATGCTGAGGACTTGCTTTTCCTTCACTCTACGGTCCAACTCATCCCAAACCATCTCAATTGGGTTGAGGTCGGCTGAATGCGGAGGCCATGTCATTTGATGCAGCACCCCAACACTTTTGACTAGTACTGTATATATACATACAGTGGGGCAAAAAAGTATTTAGTCATCCACCAATTGTGCAAGTTCTCCCACTTAAAAAGATGAGAGAGGCCTGTAATTTTCATCATAGGTACACTTCAACTATGACAGAAAATGAGAAAGAAAATCCAGAAAATCACATTGTAGGATTTTTATGAATTTATTTGCAAATTATGGTGGAAAATAAGTATTTGGTCACCTACAAACAAGCAAGATTTCTGGCTCTCACAGACCTGTAACTTCTTCTTTAATCTCTGTTAACCAAGGTTTTTGCAAATGTAGGGTAGAGAGAGGAAAAAGGGATTTATGACTGTCATAAACCTAGGCCAACATCATGACAATTCATTTTATATTTTACCAGGTAAGTTGACTGAGAACAGGTTCTCATTTGCAGCAACGACCTGTGGAATAGTTACAGGGGCGAGGGATGAATGAGCCAATTGTAAACTGTGGATTATTAGGTGACCTTGATGGTTTGAGGGCCAGCTTGGGAATTTAGCCAGGGACAAGACCCCTACTCTTACAATAAGTGCCATGGGATCTTTAATGACCTCAGAGAGTCAGGATACCCGTTTAACATCCCATCCGAAAGACGGCACCCTATACAGGGTAGTGTCCCCAATCACGGCCCTGGGGCATTGGGATATTTCTTTAGACCAGAGGAAAGAGTGCCCCCTACTGGCCCTCCAACACCACTTCCAGCAGCATCTGGTCTCCCATCCAGGAACTGACCAGTACCACCCCTGCTTAGCTTCAGAAGCAAGCCAGCAGTGGTATGCAGGGTGGTATGCTGCTGACAATGGTTATTGAACAGATTTCCTGTTAAATTCATCAGAGGTGTAGGGAGGGTGAAGTCTGTGAATCCCAAAAATAGTAATTAGACAGATGATTAACAAAAAATGCACAGTATTTATACCTTGGTTTTTGTGGTAAATGTGAATGAAAAAAACTGTTTTGATAATGGTTTTCATACACATACCTTGTCCATAATGTAGAGGCCTATGGGACATTCATTGACGAGGTAAGGAAGGAGGATGGGTAAATGTGATCTGCATAACATACCAATACCAATTTACATGTGTATGCCTCCTTGTCTGTTCAGTCATCTGCACCCAATACAGCTCACCTTCAACATATTCTTATAGCCTACATATTCTTACCTCTTTGTTGATATCCATTGAATTGCGTCCATTTTCTGTTTTAGAAAGATTTGCACAAATGTGAAAAGAAAGAGGGTATCATCGTAAAACAGTATGAATTTAGATCATACCTTACCTTAAATTGAGGAGTACTTTAAATGTTTACAGTTAAGTGCCTGCAGCTGCTGTCCTTTCAAATCCAAATGTTTCAGTTGGGCAGTTAGGTTCCTGTAAGAACCCCCACCAACTAAGGAGGTTCCTCGTTGAACCCCACCTCCTATGGGGTTCTTGGAAGAACCTTTTGGGGGCCATTTTCGGTGGCAAGAATCCTAGGGTTCTTCGAAGAACTTTGAGGATCTTAGAAGAACCTTTGTCGAACCCCTCATTTTTAGAGTGAGAATGTCACCTTTCCAACAGGTCAGTTAGTCAAATGTTTGCCCTGCTAGAGCTGCCCCAGTCAACTGTAAGTGCTGTTATTGTGATGTGGAAACGTCTAGGAGCAACAACGTCTCAGCTGCAAAGTGGTAGGTCACACAAGCTCACAGAACAGGACCGCCGAGTGCAGAGTGCGTAGTGCATAAAAAACATCTGTCCTCGGTTGCAACACTCTCTACCGAGTTCCAAACTGCCTTTGGAAGCAATGTCAGCAAATGAAATGGGTTTCCATGGCCGAGCAGCCGCACACAAGCCTTACACCATGTGTAATGCCAAACGTCTGCTGGAGTGGTGTTAAGCTCGCGGCCATTGGACTCTGGAGCAGTAGAAACGCGTTTTCTGGAGTGATGACTCACGCTTCACCATCCAGCAGTCCGACGGACGAATCTGGGTTTGGAGGATGCCTGGAGAATGCTACCTACTTGAATGCATAGTGCCAACTGTAAAGTTTGGTGGAGGAGGAATAATGGTCTGGGGCTGTTTTACAGGGTTCGGGCTCGGCCCCTTAGTTGCAGAGACGGGAAATCTTAACGCTACAACATACAATGACAATCTAGACAATTCTGTGCTTCCAACTGTGTGGCAACCAGTTTGGGGAAGGCCCTTTCCTGTTTCAGCATGACAATGCTCCCGTGCACAAAGCGAGGTCTATGTCAAGATCGGTGTGGAAGAACTGGCCTGTAGAGAGCCCTGACCTCAACCCTATCGAACACCTTTGGGATGAATTGGAACGCCGACTGCGAGCTTTTGGTCATGTAGTGTATTACTTCAAATAGATTCTGTCATTGTGTCATGTGTTACAAATGTCCCCATTTGAAAAGTCATGCTTCAAGCTTTCCAGACTGTGGTTTGTTTGCCATGGCAGCCAAACACTTAAATTCTCGATAAGGGTTAAGAAACAGCTAAGATAACTGTTTTCTTATCTTTTAATGTCGTGCCAAATGGTCCTTTACCAAATGACTTTTGTTGAGGAACCCATTAAGAATGTCTCTCAGAGTCAGACTAATCTGCCTTTTTGACTGGTGTCCAATATTTAAATTTTTTGGTGCCTCTTAAGGCTGCAAGTAGATTTCATTTTGAAGGAGAGATATGGTCTTAAAACACACTGTGATGCCAGAGGAGAATGTTGAGAATTGTGCACTTTTAGTAGGATATGCAATTCATCGTATTTGCCCAGAGGTGACCTGTGTGTCACATTGCTCTGAGTGGATGGGATAGGACGTGTGTGCTGGCGTGTGTGATGCATGTGACACATGATGCATGGCTCCGTGCAGGGAAAACACACAGAGAGGAATACCATTACACCCATGCTGAGAAGTACTTGAATTGTAATGTTTGGAAAGGATTTTACAAAGACTACTCTTGGGATGTGATGCTTGTGTTCATTTCCTCAACAAAAAAGTGACAAAAATATTTGTCAAACACCTATTTCGCAGAGGCAATTGACAAGACTATAACTGACTAAATAGACCCAGAAAAAAACAGGTGCAACGTTTATGGCCATGTCGCAGCAGTGTGCAGGAAGGAGATGTGGTAAGTGTGCAGGAGGGCATGGAAGGATGGTCGAGTTTTGGTGGATAAAGTTGTGTTTGTTAACTGTAGGGGTGTCCATGTTGCTGGGGATCGGAAGTGTCCGGTGCTAGAGAGACCAATTGAGTGGCCAGAGTCAAAGTAGTGCAGGAAGTGCCGTATGCTGAGGCAGTGAAGCAAGTGGAGGAGGATGGGTCAAGGGTGCGGGATCCTGAGAGGATTACAGTGAGTAGTAGATTGGTGCCAGCACAGAGGTATAGGCCAACGAGTGATTTATGCTTCATCAAGGTTGGCTTCTTAGCGTTCATAGTAATGGTTATCATCCGTACCGCAGAGATCACAGAAAATATATCGTAAATCACAGAAAATATATGTTGTGGTGGCAGCTGCAGAGAACTATTTGGGTATACAAGATTTGACTTCAGAAGAGCTACAGGGTGTGTTGAGTGGTGGTTCCTGTCCTCCCAGACTGTTGGCATGGTGCAAAGTAGTGGAATGGGGTAGTGGGTTTTTATTGAGTGTAAGTGGTGGTGTCTGGGGCTATATTTCATAGAGGAACAGGACTAATGAAGATAATTTAATGTTGGTAGGCTGTGACTGGCCTCACACTCCAGTACAGTAGGTGGCGGTATATGCACCTAAAAGTTGTCAGCGATCCGCCATCCGAATTCCAAAGAAGAAGAAGAGGAGGAGTGTGGGCAGACAGGTTCCGCTCTGGCTCACAGTATTGAGTTTAATAGTAAAACAACAGTCTAGCTGTTTTTCTCTCCCTTGAGTATAGAAAAGTAATCTGTCTTTGAATTTGTAGTCTCACATAACCTTCCCACTTTCCCCACTGCATTTCATAGCCAGGTTCTGTAGCCAATGTAGCCAAGCCTCCCTATTTTCCTCAGAGAAAAGGGCTTGATTCTAACCCTTACCGTTCAAAAGATATGACCCGTAATACCGCGGCTAAATTTTTTTCTTTCTGAAGTTCATTGGCAGGCCGCATATCACGGGCCATTCTAAAACTAGGCTACTTGCGAACCGTATCGTTAACCATTTGTTTAGGCTACACCTTTTCAGTCGTGTTACTTCATTAGCTACCTATAGCTACCAACTTCAGCGGGACACAACATTTTGGAACATTCAGATAGAAATATGCCATGTAGAACAAATATGCCTCTCTGACATATAATAAGAAATAATGGCGGCTCTATTCATGTCATTTCTATCTGCAACTGAACATGACCCTTGTAACATTACCAGTAGCCTTGGACCAGGACTCGAGCACTGGGAATTAAGCCATAGGGACTTGTGACTCGACTATTGGTGACTCGAACTTGAACATAGGGAACTCGGACTCGAGCACAGGGGATTTGGCACTCGATTCGGACTCGAGGTTTAGTGTCTCGAAACAGTCATTCGCTTTCGTTCAAAGTCATTAGCCCATTCTACTTTGGACACCGATGTGGCTGCGGCATCTGTGGAACGTTGATGACAACGTGGAAAACGATGGCGATGATGCTGTGAAACCCATACTACTCTCATACATGTTTGTCATATTTCTGCTGTTGTGAAGAGAATAGGGTGGTATGCAGAACAATATGTTGGTAGGACAAGGTTATGTACGTTTGTGCACATGGCAGTCAGTGATTTCTGTTTACTAGAGGTTAATGAGGCAATGCAAATGTGATGTGACTAAAATGAAAGGGAATATAGTTGACTAAAATTTCCCACTGTTTTTTGTAAGTTTGACAATAGTCTAAATCAGTATTGAACTGACGGAAAATTTGACTGACTTATTTAGTCAAAATGACTACGACTAAATCGAAATGAGTGCCAAAATGAACACTGTCACCCACACCACACGCACACATGCACACATGCGGGTACGGATACACACACACACACACACACACACACACACACACACACACACACACACACACACACACACACACACACACACACCACACAGAGAGAGAGGAGACAGTGATGCATCACATTAGCCTGTCTAAAGCAATGCTTAAAAGGAATTGCTTTTTTCCTTGGGGACAATCGCTCTCCCATCCATCTGAAATTGTGCCCATTTGGGCCAGCTCCATCACAAGGTCTGAGGGCTGAGATGGACATTTCAAGGGCCCCTGGGGGGAGCAGGTGGATCTTAGTTCAGCAGGCGTTATTTATGTGTTCATTCACAACACATGCTCTGCTCCTGTCTGGCTGTTAAAGGACAGACCAGGACAGGCCAAGAGTGACTGGTGGCAGCCAGGTCAGTCCAGCGCAGGACAGAGAAAGTTTCCAGTTTTATTAGTGGTATGTGCAGGATACACATGGTATACACCATCCAACTAAACACAGACTTACATGTTCCTTCTGGACAATGCAACAACAATAAGACATGATATAATCTAAGAGTAAGAGCTGGACATCATGATGGGATGTGACCTGTTTGGAACATAGATTAGGTTAGAGGGGTAGGAGTAGTGGTGGCTATTCAGCATGATACATGTTAATTGGGGTGGGGACTGGCTATATGTCTGTTGAGGGGGGGGGGGGGGGGGGGGGGGGGGGGCTCTGTGTTGAGGATCTGTGTGGAGGAGGTAATGTTACCTACATTCACCTGGAGGCGGCCCGTCAGGAAGAACTCGTCCAGTTGCATAGGGAGGAGTTCAGACCCACGGCTGTGAGCTTTGTGGTGAGCTTAGAGGGCACTATGGTATTGAAGACCGAGCTGTAGTCGATGAACAGCCTCCTCGTATAATCATTCCTCTTGTCCAGGTGCGTGAGTGCAGTGTGCAGTGTGCAGTGCATTGTCCATGGGAGGAGGTGATGTGGTCTTTGACGAGCATCTCGAAGCAATTCATGATGACCAAAGTGAGTGCTACGGGTCAGTAGTCGTTCAGTTCCTTTCCTTTTGTTAAGCACGGGGATGATAGTGAACATCTTGAAGCAGATGGCCTGAGCTAGAGAGAGATTGCAAATGTTGGAGAACACAACAGCTTGCTGATCTGCTCATGCTCAGAAGGCGCGGCTAGGGACGTTGTCTGGGCCGGAAGCCTTGCGAGGGTTAATACTTTTGAATGACTTACTTACATCCTCCTTGGAGACTGTAAACACGCAGCCCTCGTTGTCCTCCGGGGCTCTCCTCGGCAGCTCAGAGTCGTTTTGCTCCAAGTGTGATAAAAAAGTGTTTAGCACGTCTGATAGGGTGGCATTGGTGTCCGTGAGCGTGACTGGCTTTCTGTTTGTAATCCGTGATCGTTAAAACCCCCTGCCACATACGCCTTATTAAGCCAGAGGCTGACTGCAAACATCTGCCATGATGTTAATGTGTTAGAGGGAATGGAGGGGACATGGGGACTGACAGAGACACTGGGAGTGTTGCAGAATTCACATGTTTACTGAACATGTAGGCAAAATTAGATGTTACATCTATCACAGTGCTACTGTATGAATGTTGTTTGGAAATTAAATTAGCATGTACTGTTGGCGCAAATACGACATGTAAGCCAGCCCATGTTCATTTTTTAAGCAAGAGGCTAGATTTATAAAGAAAGACACGAAGGAGGACACACAGAACATCTGCTTGCTATATTTTTAAAGCAACAGGTTTATTTCCTCCTCATGTTAAAGCCATATCAACAGTCAATAATACCGCCAGGTATCCGAGGCAGAGCCATATCAACAGTCAATAATACCGCCAGGTATCCGAGGCAGAGCCATATCAACAGTCAATAATACCGCCAGGTATCCGAGGCAGAGCCATATCAACAGTCAATAATACCGCCAGGTATCCGAGGCAGAGCCATATCAACAGTCAATAATACCGCCAGGTATCCGAGGCAGAGCCATATCAACAGTCAATAATACCGCCAGGTATCTGAGATGTGATGGGGTCGTAAACCCCGGGCAGGCTCTGGGGTCAACTGATGGTCACACGCAATCAGCCAGCCATCCAGATCTCACAGATTACACCCTGGACAGCTCTCCTCTCCATCCACGCAAACGCTGGTCTCTGCCTCTCTCTGACACACCAGTAAATGAGAGGGGAAAGACAGAAGTAATCATAGTGGTTTGGTTTCTGTCTTTTTCCCTTCAGCTCATATATTGACACACATGAAATGTAGTAGTCACAGCAGAGCCCCACCAGCTCCTCACTACACTATATTACTGGTGGTCACAGCAGAGCCCCACCAGCTCCTCACTACACTATATTACTGGTGGTCACAGCAGAGCCCCACCAGCTCCTCACTACACTATATTACTGGTGGTCACAGCAGAGCCCCACCAGCTCCTCACTACACTATATTACTGGTGGTCACAGCAGAGCCCCACCAGCTCCTCACTACACTATATTACTGGTGGTCACAGCAGAGCCCCACCAGCTCCTCACTACACTATATTACTGGTGGTCACAGCAGAGCCCCACCAGCTCCTCACTACACTATATTACTGGTGGTCACAGCAGAGCCCCACCAGCTCCTCACTACACTATATTACTGGTGGTCACAGCAGAGCCCCACCAGCTCCTCACTACACTATATTACTGGTGGTCACAGCAGAGCCCCACCAGCTACTCACTACACTATATTACTGGTGGTCACAGCAGAGCCCCACCAGCTCCTCACTACACTATATTACTGGTGGTCACAGCAGAGCCCCACCAGCTCCTCACTACACTATATTACTGGTGGTCACAGCAGAGCCCCACCAGCTCCTCACTACACTATATTACTGGTGGTCACAGCAGAGCCCCACCAGCTCCTCACTACACTATATTACTGGTGGTCACAGCAGAGCCCCACCAGCTCCTCACTACACTATATTACTGGTGGTCACAGCAGAGCCCCACCAGCTCCTCACTACACTATATTACTGGTGGTCACAGCAGAGCCCCACCAGCTCCTCACTACACTATATTACTGGTGGTCACAGCAGAGCCCCACTAGCTCCTCACTACACTATATTACTGGTGGTCACAGCAGAGCCCCACCAGCTCCTCACTACACTATATTACTGGTGGTCACAGCAGAGCCCCACCAGCTCCTCACTACACTATATTACTGGTGGTCACAGCAGAGCCCCACCAGCTCCTCACTACACTATATTACTGGTGGTCACAGCAGAGCCCCACTAGCTCCTCACTACACTATATTACTGGTGGTCACAGCAGAGCCCCACCAGCTCCTCACTACACTATATTACTGGTGGTCACAGCAGAGCCCCACCAGCTCCTCACTACACTATATTACTGGTGGTCACAGCAGAGCCCCACCAGCTCCTCACTACACTATATTACTGGTGGTCACAGCAGAGCCCCACCAGCTACTCACTACACTATATTACTGGTGGTCACAGCAGAGCCCCACCAGCTCCTCACTACACTATATTACTGGTGGTCACAGCAGAGCCCCACCAGCTACTCACTACACTATATTACTGGTGGTCACAGCAGAGCCCCACCAGCTCCTCACTACACTATATTACTGGTGGTCACAGCAGAGCCCCACCAGCTCCTCACTACACTATATTACTGGTGGTCACAGCAGAGCCCCACCAGCTCCTCACTACACTATATTACTGGTGGTCACAGCAGAGCCCCACCAGCTACTCACTACACTATATTACTGGTGGTCACAGCAGAGCCCCACCAGCTCCTCACTACACTATATTACTGGTGGTCACAGCAGAGCCCCACCAGCTCCTCACTACACTATATTACTGGTGGTCACAGCAGAGCCCCACCAGCTCCTCACTACACTATATTACTGGTGGTCACAGCAGAGCCCCACCAGCTACTCACTACACTATATTACTGGTGGTCACAGCAGAGCCCCACCAGCTCCTCACTACACTATATTACTGGTGGTCACAGCAGAGCCCCACCAGCTACTCACTACACTATATTACTGGTGGTCACAGCAGAGCCCCACCAGCTCCTCACTACACTATATTACTGGTGGTCACAGCAGAGCCCCACCAGCTCCTCACTACACTATATTACTGGTGGTCACAGCAGAGCCCCACCAGCTCCTCACTACACTATATTACTGGTGGTCACAGCAGAGCCCCACCAGCTACTCACTACACTATATTACTGGTGGTCACAGCAGAGCCCCACCAGCTACTCACTACACTATATTACTGGTGGTCACAGCAGAGCCCCACCAGCTCCTCACTACACTATATTACTGGTGGTCACAGCAGAGCCCCACCAGCTCCTCACTACACTATATTACTGGTGGTCACAGCAGAGCCCCACCAGCTCCTCACTACACTATATTACTGGTGGTCACAGCAGAGCCCCACCAGCTCCTCACTACACTATATTACTGGTGGTCACAGCAGAGCCCCACCAGCTCCTCACTACACTATATTACTGGTGGTCACAGCAGAGCCCCACCAGCTCCTCACTACACTATATTACTGGTGGTCACAGCAGAGCCCCACCAGCTCCTCACTACACTATATTACTGGTGGTCACAGCAGAGCCCCACCAGCTCCTCACTACACTATATTACTGGTGGTCACAGCAGAGCCCCACCAGCTCCTCACTACACTATATTACTGGTGGTCACAGCAGAGCCCCACCAGCTCCTCACTACACTATATTACTGGTGGTCACAGCAGAGCCCCACCAGCTCCTCACTACACTATATTACTGGTGGTCACAGCAGAGCCCCACCAGCTCCTCACTACACTATATTACTGGTGGTCACAGCAGAGCCCCACTAGCTCCTCACTACACTATATTACTGGTGGTCACAGCAGAGCCCCACCAGCTACTCACTACACTATATTACTGGTGGTCACAGCAGAGCCCCACCAGCTACTCACTACACTATATTACTGGTGGTCACAGCAGAGCCCCACCAGCTCCTCACTACACTATATTACTGGTGGTCACAGCAGAGCCCCACTAGCTCCTCACTACACTATATTACTGGTGGTCACAGCAGAGCCCCACCAGCTACTCACTACACTATATTACTGGTGGTCACAGCAGAGCCCCACCAGCTACTCACTACACTATATTACTGGTGGTCACAGCAGAGCCCCACCAGCTCCTCACTACACTATATTACTGGTGGTCACAGCAGAGCCCCACCAGCTCCTCACTACACTATATTACTGGTGGTCACAGCAGAGCCCCACCAGCTCCTCACTACACTATATTACTGGTGGTCACAGCAGAGCCCCACCAGCTCCTCACTACACTATATTACTGGTGGTCACAGCAGAGCCCCACCAGCTCCTCACTACACTATATTACTGGTGGTCACAGCAGAGCCCCACCAGCTCCTCACTACACTATATTACTGGTGGTCACAGCAGAGCCCCACCAGCTCCTCACTACACTATATTACTGGTGGTCACAGCAGAGCCCCACCAGCTCCTCACTACACTATATTACTGGTGGTCACAGCAGAGCCCCACCAGCTCCTCACTACACTATATTACTGGTGGTCACAGCAGAGCCCCACCAGCTACTCACTACACTATATTACTGGTGGTCACAGCAGAGCCCCACCAGCTCCTCACTACACTATATTACTGGTGGTCACAGCAGAGCCCCACCAGCTCCTCACTACACTATATTACTGGTGGTCACAGCAGAGCCCCACCAGCTCCTCACTACACTATATTACTGGTGGTCACAGCAGAGCCCCACCAGCTACTCACTACACTATATTACTGGTGGTCACAGCAGAGCCCCACCAGCTACTCACTACACTATATTACTGGTGGTCACAGCAGAGCCCCACCAGCTCCTCACTACACTATATTACTGGTGGTCACAGCAGAGCCCCACCAGCTCCTCACTACACTATATTACTGGTGGTCACAGCAGAGCCCCACCAGCTCCTCACTACACTATATTACTGGTGGTCACAGCAGAGCCCCACCAGCTCCTCACTACACTATATTACTGGTGGTCACAGCAGAGCCCCACCAGCTCCTCACTACACTATATTACTGGTGGTCACAGCAGAGCCCCACCAGCTCCTCACTACACTATATTACTGGTGGTCACAGCAGAGCCCCACCAGCTCCTCACTACACTATATTACTGGTGGTCACAGCAGAGCCCCACCAGCTCCTCACTACACTATATTACTGGTGGTCACAGCAGAGCCCCACCAGCTCCTCACTACACTATATTACTGGTGGTCACAGCAGAGCCCCACCAGCTCCTCACTACACTATATTACTGGTGGTCACAGCAGAGCCCCACCAGCTCCTCACTACACTATATTACTGGTGGTCACAGCAGAGCCCCACCAGCTCCTCACTACACTATATTACTGGTGGTCACAGCAGAGCCCCACTAGCTCCTCACTACACTATATTACTGGTGGTCACAGCAGAGCCCCACCAGCTACTCACTACACTATATTACTGGTGGTCACAGCAGAGCCCCACCAGCTACTCACTACACTATATTACTGGTGGTCACAGCAGAGCCCCACCAGCTCCTCACTACACTATATTACTGGTGGTCACAGCAGAGCCCCACTAGCTCCTCACTACACTATATTACTGGTGGTCACAGCAGAGCCCCACCAGCTACTCACTACACTATATTACTGGTGGTCACAGCAGAGCCCCACCAGCTACTCACTACACTATATTACTGGTGGTCACAGCAGAGCCCCACCAGCTCCTCACTACACTATATTACTGGTGGTCACAGCAGAGCCCCACCAGCTCCTCACTACACTATATTACTGGTGGTCACAGCAGAGCCCCACCAGCTCCTCACTACACTATATTACTGGTGGTCACAGCAGAGCCCCACCAGCTCCTCACTACACTATATTACTGGTGGTCACAGCAGAGCCCCACCAGCTCCTCACTACACTATATTACTGGTGGTCACAGCAGAGCCCCACCAGCTCCTCACTACACTATATTACTGGTGGTCACAGCAGAGCCCCACCAGCTCCTCACTACACTATATTACTGGTGGTCACAGCAGAGCCCCACCAGCTCCTCACTACACTATATTACTGGTGGTCACAGCAGAGCCCCACCAGCTCCTCACTACACTATATTACTGGTGGTCACAGCAGAGCCCCACCAGCTCCTCACTACACTATATTACTGGTGGTCACAGCAGAGCCCCACCAGCTCCTCACTACACTATATTACTGGTGGTCACAGCAGAGCCCCACTAGCTCCTCACTACACTATATTACTGGTGGTCACAGCAGAGCCCCACTAGCTCCTCACTACACTATATTACTGGTGGTCACAGCAGAGCCCCACCAGCTACTCACTACACTATATTACTGGTGGTCACAGCAGAGCCCCACCAGCTCCTCACTACACTATATTACTGGTGGTCACAGCAGAGCCCCACCAGCTCCTCACTACACTATATTACTGGTGGTCACAGCAGAGCCCCACCAGCTCCTCACTACACTATATTACTGGTGGTCACAGCAGAGCCCCACCAGCTCCTCACTACACTATATTACTGGTGGTCACAGCAGAGCCCCACTAGCTCCTCACTACACTATATTACTGGTGGTCACAGCAGAGCCCCACCAGCTACTCACTACACTATATTACTGGTGGTCACAGCAGAGCCCCACTAGCTCCTCACTACACTATATTACTGGTGGTCACAGCAGAGCCCCACCAGCTCCTCACTACACTATATTACTGGTGGTCACAGCAGAGCCCCACCAGCTCCTCACTACACTATATTACTGGTGGTCACAGCAGAGCCCCACCAGCTCCTCACTACACTATATTACTGGTGGTCACAGCAGAGCCCCACCAGCTACTCACTACACTATATTACTGGTGGTCACAGCAGAGCCCCACCAGCTCCTCACTACACTATATTACTGGTGGTCACAGCAGAGCCCCACCAGCTACTCACTACACTATATTACTGGTGGTCACAGCAGAGCCCCACCAGCTCCTCACTACACTATATTACTGGTGGTCACAGCAGAGCCCCACCAGCTCCTCACTACACTATATTACTGGTGGTCACAGCAGAGCCCCACCAGCTACTCACTACACTATATTACTGGTGGTCACAGCAGAGCCCCACCAGCTACTCACTACACTATATTACTGGTGGTCACAGCAGAGCCCCACCAGCTCCTCACTACACTATATTACTGGTGGTCACAGCAGAGCCCCACCAGCTACTCACTACACTATATTACTGGTGGTCACAGCAGAGCCCCACCAGCTACTCACTACACTATATTACTGGTGGTCACAGCAGAGCCCCACCAGCTCCTCACTACACTATATTACTGGTGGTCACAGCAGAGCCCCACTAGCTCCTCACTACACTATATTACTGGTGGTCACAGCAGAGCCCCACCAGCTCCTCACTACACTATATTACTGGTGGTCACAGCAGAGCCCCACCAGCTCCTCACTACACTATATTACTGGTGGTCACAGCAGAGCCCCACCAGCTACTCACTACACTATATTACTGGTGGTCACAGCAGAGCCCCACCAGCTACTCACTACACTATATTACTGGTGGTCACAGCAGAGCCCCACCAGCTACTCACTACACTATATTACTGGTGGTCACAGCAGAGCCCCACCAGCTCCTCACTACACTATATTACTGGTGGTCACAGCAGAGCCCCACCAGCTCCTCACTACACTATATTACTGGTGGTCACAGCAGAGCCCCACCAGCTCCTCACTACACTATATTACTGGTGGTCACAGCAGAGCCCCACTAGCTCCTCACTACACTATATTACTGGTGGTCACAGCAGAGCCCCACCAGCTACTCACTACACTATATTACTGGTGGTCACAGCAGAGCCCCACTAGCTCCTCACTACACTATATTACTGGTGGTCACAGCAGAGCCCCACCAGCTCCTCACTACACTATATTACTGGTGGTCACAGCAGAGCCCCACCAGCTCCTCACTACACTATATTACTGGTGGTCACAGCAGAGCCCCACCAGCTCCTCACTACACTATATTACTGGTGGTCACAGCAGAGCCCCACCAGCTACTCACTACACTATATTACTGGTGGTCACAGCAGAGCCCCACCAGCTCCTCACTACACTATATTACTGGTGGTCACAGCAGAGCCCCACCAGCTACTCACTACACTATATTACTGGTGGTCACAGCAGAGCCCCACCAGCTCCTCACTACACTATATTACTGGTGGTCACAGCAGAGCCCCACCAGCTCCTCACTACACTATATTACTGGTGGTCACAGCAGAGCCCCACCAGCTACTCACTACACTATATTACTGGTGGTCACAGCAGAGCCCCACCAGCTACTCACTACACTATATTACTGGTGGTCACAGCAGAGCCCCACCAGCTCCTCACTACACTATATTACTGGTGGTCACAGCAGAGCCCCACCAGCTACTCACTACACTATATTACTGGTGGTCACAGCAGAGCCCCACCAGCTACTCACTACACTATATTACTGGTGGTCACAGCAGAGCCCCACCAGCTCCTCACTACACTATATTACTGGTGGTCACAGCAGAGCCCCACTAGCTCCTCACTACACTATATTACTGGTGGTCACAGCAGAGCCCCACCAGCTCCTCACTACACTATATTACTGGTGGTCACAGCAGAGCCCCACCAGCTCCTCACTACACTATATTACTGGTGGTCACAGCAGAGCCCCACCAGCTACTCACTACACTATATTACTGGTGGTCACAGCAGAGCCCCACCAGCTACTCACTACACTATATTACTGGTGGTCACAGCAGAGCCCCACCAGCTACTCACTACACTATATTACTGGTGGTCACAGCAGAGCCCCACCAGCTCCTCACTACACTATATTACTGGTGGTCACAGCAGAGCCCCTCCAGCTACTCACTACACTATATTACTGGTGGTCACAGCAGAGCCCCACCAGCTCCTCACTACACTATATTACTGGTGGTCACAGCAGAGCCCCACCAGCTCCTCACTACACTATATTACTGGTGGTCACAGCAGAGCCCCACCAGCTCCTCACTACACTATATTACTGGTGGTCACAGCAGAGCCCCACCAGCTACTCACTACACTATATTACTGGTGGTCACAGCAGAGCCCCACCAGCTCCCCACTACACTATATTACTGGTGGTCACAGCAGAGCCCCACCAGCTCCTCACTACACTATATTACTGGTGGTCACAGCAGAGCCCCACCAGCTACTCACTACACTATATTACTGGTGGTCACAGCAGAGCCCCACCAGCTCCTCACTACACTATATTACTGGTGGTCACAGCAGAGCCCCACCAGCTACTCACTACACTATATTACTGGTGGTCACAGCAGAGCCCCACCAGCTCCTCACTACACTATATTACTGGTGGTCACAGCAGAGCCCCACCAGCTCCTCACTACACTATATTACTGGTGGTCACAGCAGAGCCCCACCAGCTACTCACTACACTATATTACTGGTGGTCACAGCAGAGCCCCACCAGCTACTCACTACACTATATTACTGGTGGTCACAGCAGAGCCCCACCAGCTCCTCACTACACTATATTACTGGTGGTCACAGCAGAGCCCCACTAGCTCCTCACTACACTATATTACTGGTGGTCACAGCAGAGCCCCACCAGCTCCTCACTACACTATATTACTGGTGGTCACAGCAGAGCCCCACCAGCTACTCACTACACTATATTACTGGTGGTCACAGCAGAGCCCCACCAGCTACTCACTACACTATATTACTGGTGGTCACAGCAGAGCCCCACTAGCTACTCACTACACTATATTACTGGTGGTCACAGCAGAGCCCCACCAGCTACTCACTACACTATATTACTGGTGGTCACAGCAGAGCCCCACCAGCTACTCACTACACTATATTACTGGTGGTCACAGCAGAGCCCCACTAGCTACTCACTACACTATATTACTGGTGGTCACAGCAGAGCCCCACCAGCTACTCACTACACTATATTACTGGTGGTCACAGCAGAGCCCCACCAGCTACTCACTACACTATATTACTGGTGGTCACAGCAGAGCCCCACTAGCTCCTCACTACACTATATTACTGGTGGTCACAGCAGAGCCCCACCAGCTACTCACTACACTATATTACTGGTGGTCACAGCAGAGCCCCACTAGCTCCTCACTACACTATATTACTGGTGGTCACAGCAGAGCCCCACCAGCTCCTCACTACACTATATTACTGGTGGTCACAGCAGAGCCCCACCAGCTCCTCACTACACTATATTACTGGTGGTCACAGCAGAGCCCCACCAGCTACTCACTACACTATATTACTGGTGGTCACAGCAGAGCCCCACCAGCTACTCACTACACTATATTACTGGTGGTCACAGCAGAGCCCCACTAGCTCCTCACTACACTATATTACTGGTGGTCACAGCAGAGCCCCACTAGCTCCTCACTACACTATATTACTGGTGGTCACAGCAGAGCCCCACTAGCTCCTCACTACACTATATTACTGGTGGTCACAGCAGAGCCCCACCAGCTACTCACTACACTATATTACTGGTGGTCACAGCAGAGCCCCACCAGCTACTCACTACACTATATTACTGGTGGTCACAGCAGAGCCCCACCAGCTCCTCACTACACTATATTACTGGTGGTCACAGCAGAGCCCCACCAGCTACTCACTACACTATATTACTGGTGGTCACAGCAGAGCCCCACTAGCTCCTCACTACACTATATTACTGGTGGTCACAGCAGAGCCCCACTAGCTCCTCACTACACTATATTACTGGTGGTCACAGCAGAGCCCCACTAGCTCCTCACTACACTATATTACTGGTGGTCACAGCAGAGCCCCACCAGCTCCTCACTACACTATATTACTGGTGGTCACAGCAGAGCCCCACCAGCTCCTCACTACACTATATTACTGGTGGTCACAGCAGAGCCCCACCAGCTACTCACTACACTATATTACTGGTGGTCACAGCAGAGCCCCACCAGCTACTCACTACACTATATTACTGGTGGTCACAGCAGAGCCCCACTAGCTCCTCACTACACTATATTACTGGTGGTCACAGCAGAGCCCCACCAGCTCCTCACTACACTATATTACTGGTGGTCACAGCAGAGCCCCACCAGCTCCTCACTACACTATATTACTGGTGGTCACAGCAGAGCCCCACCAGCTCCTCACTACACTATATTACTGGTGGTCACAGCAGAGCCCCACCAGCTACTCACTACACTATATTACTGGTGGTCACAGCAGAGCCCCACCAGCTACTCACTACACTATATTACTGGTGGTCACAGCAGAGCCCCACTAGCTCCTCACTACACTATATTACTGGTGGTCACAGCAGAGCCCCACCAGCTCCTCACTACACTATATTACTGGTGGTCACAGCAGAGCCCCACCAGCTCCTCACTACACTATATTACTGGTGGTCACAGCAGAGCCCCACTAGCTACTCACTACACTATATTACTGGTGGTCACAGCAGAGCCCCACTAGCTCCTCACTACACTATATTACTGGTGGTCACAGCAGAGCCCCACCAGCTACTCACTACACTATATTACTGGTGGTCACAGCAGAGCCCCACCAGCTACTCACTACACTATATTACTGGTGGTCACAGCAGAGCCCCACTAGCTCCTCACTACACTATATTACTGGTGGTCACAGCAGAGCCCCACCAGCTCCTCACTACACTATATTACTGGTGGTCACAGCAGAGCCCCACTAGCTCCTCACTACACTATATTACTGGTGGTCACAGCAGAGCCCCACCAGCTCCTCACTACACTATATTACTGGTGGTCACAGCAGAGCCCCACTAGCTCCTCACTACACTATATTACTGGTGGTCACAGCAGAGCCCCACTAGCTCCTCACTACACTATATTACTGGTGGTCACAGCAGAGCCCCACCAGCTACTCACTACACTATATTACTGGTGGTCACAGCAGAGCCCCACTAGCTCCTCACTACACTATATTACTGGTGGTCACAGCAGAGCCCCACTAGCTCCTCACTACACTATATTACTGGTGGTCACAGCAGAGCCCCACCAGCTCCTCACTACACTATATTACTGGTGGTCACAGCAGAGCCCCACTAGCTCCTCACTACACTATATTACTGGTGGTCACAGCAGAGCCCCACCAGCTACTCACTACACTATATTACTGGTGGTCACAGCAGAGCCCCACTAGCTCCTCACTACACTATATTACTGGTGGTCACAGCAGAGCCCCACCAGCTCCTCACTACACTATATTACTGGTGGTCACAGCAGAGCCCCACTAGCTCCTCACTACACTATATTACTGGTGGTCACAGCAGAGCCCCACTAGCTCCTCACTACACTATATTACTGGTGGTCACAGCAGAGCCCCACTAGCTCCTCACTACACTATATTACTGGTGGTCACAGCAGAGCCCCACCAGCTCCTCACTACACTATATTACTGGTGGTCACAGCAGAGCCCCACCAGCTCCTCACTACACTATATTACTGGTGGTCACAGCAGAGCCCCACTAGCTCCTCACTACACTATATTACTGGTGGTCACAGCAGAGCCCCACTAGCTCCTCACTACACTATATTACTGGTGGTCACAGCAGAGCCCCACCAGCTCCTCACTACACTATATTACTGGTGGTCACAGCAGAGCCCCACCAGCTCCTCACTACACTATATTACTGGTGGTCACAGCAGAGCCCCACCAGCTCCTCACTACACTATATTACTGGTGGTCACAGCAGAGCCCCACCAGCTCCTCACTACACTATATTACTGGTGGTCACAGCAGAGCCCCACCAGCTCCTCACTACACTATATTACTGGTGGTCACAGCAGAGCCCCACCAGCTCCTCACTACACTATATTACTGGTGGTCACAGCAGAGCCCCACTAGCTCCTCACTACACTATATTACTGGTGGTCACAGCAGAGCCCCACCAGCTACTCACTACACTATATTACTGGTGGTCACAGCAGAGCCCCACTAGCTACTCACTACACTATATTACTGGTGGTCACAGCAGAGCCCCACTAGCTCCTCACTACACTATATTACTGGTGGTCACAGCAGAGCCCCACTAGCTCCTCACTACACTATATTACTGGTGGTCACAGCAGAGCCCCACCAGCTCCTCACTACACTATATTACTGGTGGTCACAGCAGAGCCCCACTAGCTCCTCACTACACTATATTACTGGTGGTCACAGCAGAGCCCCACTAGCTCCTCACTACACTATATTACTGGTGGTCACAGCAGAGCCCCACTAGCTCCTCACTACACTATATTACTGGTGGTCACAGCAGAGCCCCACCAGCTACTCACTACACTATATTACTGGTGGTCACAGCAGAGCCCCACCAGCTCCTCACTACACTATATTACTGGTGGTCACAGCAGAGCCCCACTAGCTCCTCACTACACTATATTACTGGTGGTCACAGCAGAGCCCCACCAGCTACTCACTACACTATATTACTGGTGGTCACAGCAGAGCCCCACTAGCTCCTCACTACACTATATTACTGGTGGTCACAGCAGAGCCCCACCAGCTACTCACTACACTATATTACTGGTGGTCACAGCAGAGCCCCACCAGCTCCTCACTACACTATATTACTGGTGGTCACAGCAGAGCCCCACCAGCTCCTCACTACACTATATTACTGGTGGTCACAGCAGAGCCCCACCAGCTCCTCACTACACTATATTACTGGTGGTCACAGCAGAGCCCCACCAGCTCCTCACTACACTATATTACTGGTGGTCACAGCAGAGCCCCACCAGCTCCTCACTACACTATATTACTGGTGGTCACAGCAGAGCCACACCAGCTCCTCACTACACTATATTACTGGTGGTCACAGCAGAGCCCCACTAGCTCCTCACTACACTATATTACTGGTGGTCACAGCAGAGCCCCACCAGCTACTCACTACACTATATTACTGGTGGTCACAGCAGAGCCCCACTAGCTCCTCACTACACTATATTACTGGTGGTCACAGCAGAGCCCCACCAGCTCCTCACTACACTATATTACTGGTGGTCACAGCAGAGCCCCACCAGCTCCTCACTACACTATATTACTGGTGGTCACAGCAGAGCCCCACCAGCTCCTCACTACACTATTTTACTGGTGGTCACAGCAGAGCCCCACCAGCTCCTCACTACACTATATTACTGGTGGTCACAGCAGAGCCCCACCAGCTCCTCACTACACTATATTACTGGTGGTCACAGCAGAGCCCCACCAGCTCCTCACTACACTATATTACTGGTGGTCACAGCAGAGCCCCACCAGCTCCTCACTACACTATATTACTGGTGGTCACAGCAGAGCCCCACTAGCTCCTCACTACACTATATTACTGGTGGTCACAGCAGAGCCCCACCAGCTACTCACTACACTATATTACTGGTGGTCACAGCAGAGCCCCACTAGCTACTCACTACACTATATTACTGGTGGTCACAGCAGAGCCCCACTAGCTCCTCACTACACTATATTACTGGTGGTCACAGCAGAGCCCCACTAGCTCCTCACTACACTATATTACTGGTGGTCACAGCAGAGCCCCACCAGCTCCTCACTACACTATATTACTGGTGGTCACAGCAGAGCCCCACTAGCTCCTCACTACACTATATTACTGGTGGTCACAGCAGAGCCCCACTAGCTCCTCACTACACTATATTACTGGTGGTCACAGCAGAGCCCCACTAGCTCCTCACTACACTATATTACTGGTGGTCACAGCAGAGCCCCACCAGCTACTCACTACACTATATTACTGGTGGTCACAGCAGAGCCCCACCAGCTCCTCACTACACTATATTACTGGTGGTCACAGCAGAGCCCCACTAGCTCCTCACTACACTATATTACTGGTGGTCACAGCAGAGCCCCACCAGCTACTCACTACACTATATTACTGGTGGTCACAGCAGAGCCCCACTAGCTCCTCACTACACTATATTACTGGTGGTCACAGCAGAGCCCCACCAGCTACTCACTACACTATATTACTGGTGGTCACAGCAGAGCCCCACCAGCTCCTCACTACACTATATTACTGGTGGTCACAGCAGAGCCCCACCAGCTCCTCACTACACTATATTACTGGTGGTCACAGCAGAGCCCCACCAGCTCCTCACTACACTATATTACTGGTGGTCACAGCAGAGCCCCACCAGCTCCTCACTACACTATATTACTGGTGGTCACAGCAGAGCCCCACCAGCTCCTCACTACACTATATTACTGGTGGTCACAGCAGAGCCACACCAGCTCCTCACTACACTATATTACTGGTGGTCACAGCAGAGCCCCACTAGCTCCTCACTACACTATATTACTGGTGGTCACAGCAGAGCCCCACCAGCTACTCACTACACTATATTACTGGTGGTCACAGCAGAGCCCCACTAGCTCCTCACTACACTATATTACTGGTGGTCACAGCAGAGCCCCACCAGCTCCTCACTACACTATATTACTGGTGGTCACAGCAGAGCCCCACCAGCTCCTCACTACACTATATTACTGGTGGTCACAGCAGAGCCCCACCAGCTACTCACTACACTATATTACTGGTGGTCACAGCAGAGCCCCACCAGCTCCTCACTACACTATATTACTGGTGGTCACAGCAGAGCCCCACCAGCTCCTCACTACACTATATTACTGGTGGTCACAGCAGAGCCCCACCAGCTACTCACTACACTATATTACTGGTGGTCACAGCAGAGCCCCACTAGCTCCTCACTACACTATATTACTGGTGGTCACAGCAGAGCCCCACCAGCTCCTCACTACACTATATTACTGGTGGTCACAGCAGAGCCCCACTAGCTCCTCACTACACTATATTACTGGTGGTCACAGCAGAGCCCCACCAGCTACTCACTACACTATATTACTGGTGGTCACAGCAGAGCCCCACCAGCTCCTCACTACACTATATTACTGGTGGTCACAGCAGAGCCCCACTAGCTCCTCACTACACTATATTACTGGTGGTCACAGCAGAGCCCCACTAGCTCCTCACTACACTATATTACTGGTGGTCACAGCAGAGCCCCACCAGCTACTCACTACACTATATTACTGGTGGTCACAGCAGAGCCCCACCAGCTCCTCACTACACTATATTACTGGTGGTCACAGCAGAGCCCCACCAGCTACTCACTACACTATATTACTGGTGGTCACAGCAGAGCCCCACCAGCTCCTCACTACACTATATTACTGGTGGTCACAGCAGAGCCCCACCAGCTCCTCACTACACTATATTACTGGTGGTCACAGCAGAGCCCCACCAGCTCCTCACTACACTATATTACTGGTGGTCACAGCAGAGCCCCACTAGCTCCTCACTACACTATATTACTGGTGGTCACAGCAGAGCCCCACCAGCTACTCACTACACTATATTACTGGTGGTCACAGCAGAGCCCCACTAGCTCCTCACTACACTATATTACTGGTGGTCACAGCAGAGCCCCACTAGCTCCTCACTACACTATATTACTGGTGGTCACAGCAGAGCCCCACTAGCTCCTCACTACACTATATTACTGGTGGTCACAGCAGAGCCCCACCAGCTACTCACTACACTCCACTGCTGGTGGTCACGCTCCTCAATATACTACTGGTGGTCCAGCAGTTCCTTTCTACACTACACTACTGGTGGCTTGGGTGATATACCGTTTATACCGTATACAGGGGTATTTTCAAATACCAACTGTATGATTTTCAATACTGTTCCCAAAATGTTTGGGGTTGGGGGCAACCATGTCTCGCTGAGGCTTCGGTGCTACGCTGCTGCTTATAACTAACTATAAGTGAAGTATAACTACAAGAAATCTGAGATGTGTCAAATAAATGATATCCAGCTCAGGGCTCCAGCTATTCATTTGGTTTGCTAAGCTTTTGCTAGCTAAGTCGCTAGATTTCAAGATCAAGCTTCTTGGTTACAGAAGAGACATTCAATCCCCTCCTGGATCAAGATCCCTGTTGCCTTAATTGTTTGGTGCGTAAAAAAAAGTATATATATATATATATATTTATTATTTTTACTATTTTCTAAATTTAGAATAACAGTGAAGACATCAAAACTATGAAATAACAAATGGAATCATATAGTAACCAAAAAAGTGTGAAACAAATCTAAATATATTTGAGATTTTTCAAAGTAGCATTCTCTCAACCAACTTCATTTCAATTAACAGGTGTGCTTTGTTAATTTGTGGAATTTCTTTCCTCCTTAATGCATTTGAGCCAATCAGTTGTGTGACAAGGTAGGGGTGGTATACAGAAGATAGCCCTACTTGGTAAAAGACCAAGTCCATATTATGGAAAGAACAGCTCAAAAAAGCAAAGAGAAATGAAGATCAGTCAATCTGGAATGAAAACGGAAACACAGTGGGACAGGACAGCAGGTGTTAGAGGGAAAGATGGGGAGCGAGAGAGGGAGAGAAAGGGAGGAGTCCATCGACGTAAGACCCTCTATTATCGCCTCCTTCTCAAAACCCATTGGAGAAGAAGGTCAGAAGGGAGGGACCTACCCCCTGGGCACACACTGGTTGAATCAACATTGTTTCTATGTCATTTCAATGAAATTAATATAGACGTTGAAATATAGACCTTGAAATTAAGGATAGACGTTGAATTGACATCTGTGCCCAGAGGATATGGCTTTCCCATAAAATGGGTTTTGTGAAAAAGACGAGGAGAGAAGGACGTATGTGAAATTTGCAGTTTGACGTGAAAATCCCATTTTCAAACGTGAACTAGATGTAAATTTAATGTGAAACCATATTTTGACATGTATTACATTTTTAGTTCACATGTTAACACCACCTTTTCAAGGGAAGAGAATTAAAACAATTCACTACACACATGAATAGCAGATGATTATTACAATACACAAATACATATAAAGACTGTTCAATAAATCCCTTGTAATCTCTCCTGGCATACCAAACACCACCAGTAGGATGAATCATACTTCTCCTGTATGATTATGCTCCAGAGCACATGTTTTAGTAAAGGCAAGTCCACTTAGTTTTTCTACATACCTGAGGGGACAAACAAACATATGCTTTAGATGAAGAGAACATCGCCAGGGACATTAAGTCTGTTAGAAGCTGAATGTGGCAGGAGGACTCAGGAGAAATATGAGCTTTTCCTGTTTATTGCAGGTGTGTAATCACAGTTTCTCTGGTATTAGTCATGAAATGCTTTTATCCTCTCAATCCAAATGATTCTCTCTTACTGGAAAACTAATGATAGAAACATCATAAACCCACACTCAATATATGAAGTTCACGATTCACTGTGTGTGTGTGTGTGTGTGTGTGTGTGCGTGTGTGTGTGTGTGCGTACTTACGTGCGTGTGTGTGTACGCGCGCATGCCTGTGTGTGCACATGCCTGTGTGTGTGTGTGTGTGTGTGTGTGTGTGTGTGCGCGCATGCCTGTGTGTGCGTGCGCCTGTGTGTGTGTGTGTGTGTGTGTGCGCGCATGCCTGTGTGTGTGTGTGCTTGCGTGCCTTTTTGCGTGTTTGTTCGTGTGTCGGGGGAAGGGCAGATCTATTCTCTCCTGTGTAACTGATTTGGTTGCCAGAGCAACCGGTCCTAGCTAGGGAGGCATGTTGTTTAATTAAGGTGAGGTGTAATGAACGCAGAAGAGAAGAGAACAAACCTCCATCAAACAGCCCTGCCCTGCCCTGCCCAGCCTCTCAGCAGCAGGCTTCTCTCTCTCTCTCTCTCTCTCTCTCTCTCTCTCTCTCTCTCTCGCTTTCTTTATCCCAGTTCAAGCATGGGTGGGGGAGGGGCACCATGCCACAGAGGGAGGAAGAGAGGGAGGGAGAGAGGAGGAGAGTGCCAACACAATAGTTTTTTGAGAGAGAGAACGGATGAATGAGAGATCTAGAGAGAGAGAGTGCTAGAAAGGGAGGAAAAAGACGGCCAGCCTAGCAGCGCAGAAGTTGGTGTGACAGCCCAGAGGCTCCGCTTTTCAGGCAGGTGTGTAGCAGTCAGAGGGAGAGAGTTGAGACTGAGAGTGATCAGATGGGAGGAGAGAGTTGAGACTGAGAGTGATCAGACGGGAGGAGAGAGTTGAGACTGAGAGTGATCAGACGGGAGGAGAGAGTTGAGACTGAGAGTGATCAGACGGAAGGAGAGAGCGAGAGAGTCGAGTCTTAGTCATCTGCTTCTTGACTGGTCTCTGATATATTTATCTGGGAGAAAGACTGCATACAGCTGACACAGAGTGAGTAACTTACTTATTTCTTTGTGTTCGTCATGTTTGCTCTGATAGTACCTACCGCTGTTACTATATGCCCCACTAATTTCACTCTGTAGCATAATATATAGGTTGGATTTGTTTTGCAATCTGTGCTGTGTTGAAGCTGTAGTGGCTTAGTGCTGCCTGTAAACTGATATGCAGGAGGTTTACATAGAGGCACGCAGCGAGCAGGAAGCAGGCAGCAGGCAGCAGGCAGGCAGGATGGCAGGCAGGCAGGTGGCAGGCAGCAGGCAGGTGCACAGAGCATACAGTATGTAATGTGTCATGCGTGACATGCTTTTGTTCTGTTGAACAACTCGTAATGAGGAGGAAAGAGGAGAGTTCCCCCGCTGCTCTGATGAGATGTTTTTGTTATTTAGCAATGTGCTCTGGTAGTGTGGAGTGCTGCACAGTACGGTGTGTTTCCTCCTGCCTGATTCCTGTCATGGGGAAATAATTATTCATCTATATTAGAACTATGCATACTTACACACACACACACACACTCTATACAGTTGACCATTTCATTCCACTATTCTGATAGTCCCCTTACCAGACATGTCTTACTTCAATTCCTCCCACACCCACCAGCACCTCTTCCTTCTCATTGTCCTCCTCAGGGAGTCAGAGTGTCTGCTAGCTGGCGTGTCTGGGCTCCCACACCCTGTCCATCCACAGTGTGTGTGTGTCTGGGCTCCCACACTCTGTCCATCCAACGTGTGTGTGTCTGGGCTCACTGTGCTGGGCGGTTGATCTCTCATAGGACAGACTAGAGCTGCCTGCCTGGCTTCATTGAATTCCACTGAAGACACACTGGTGTCAACTTCATCTCCTCAAGAGACTCACTGCTGTCTGTCAGGAAGGTCTCTCTTTCTCTGTAAGATGAAGAGAGCAGCTCTACCAGTCAATCAGTCAGACACAGCAGACGTGATAATGACTTTACCAACAGGTATATCACCCCACATACTGTAGTGTGGCTGATTTAATAGTCCTTGTTTACATTATTTAATAGATCCTTAGCATGGACAAAGACAGTGGCTAATTAAACATGGATTAGCTTTTAACAAGAGGGGGGGATTCCATTTCTTATTTCTGCTTAAATCTCTGCATAGGCTGTGCTTGATGACTTAGCCTAAGGGATAGTGAATCTATCTGTACAGGAACATCCATGCCTCCGTGCTGGCTACAATGGAGAGAACGGCTACAGTACCACGTGAGAGGGGGTTCACTCGAACGTCTGTCAGGAGGAATGAAAGACCGAGAGGGAGAGTGCTGTTTACACACACACCTCCAGACTAATAGCAGTGTTGATATCCGCGTGTGTTTTCACAGTCTTACTGTAGGAGCTCTATGTCCGATTAGAATTGTCATATGATGTGTCAGTTCCAAAACCACCAGCGATCATTTTCAGATCTGCTGGTCCTATATGTTTGACATGTCTGTTGATAAAAGATGACTGATGCAGTTTGTACAGTACTGTGCCGATACGTGCGTATACACTTCTTATAATAGACTTGACCCACTGGGCACGCCACATCATTTCAACGCGGGTAGTATTTGGTTGATTACGTTTATCAATGAGATTACAACCTATTTTCACACACTCAAAAAAGACAGTCAAAAGTGTGTTACATTCCCAATGTATTATCACATATCATCTTAGTTGTCACCTAAATGTAACATCCCTGTGGTTTCAACCATTTAAAAGAGTTCAACTATTTAGATTTAGTTTATTTATACAACAACTTAATGATGTGCTTCATCTACTAGCACAACCAAATGACCTGGATTGTAATTGAGACTATTTAAGTACATGGTGCCAGTGGTCAATGCCGTTTGAGATTTTGCGTAGATTATTATAGGAATTGTCTCCACAGCCCTGCAACATTTGCGTGCTTTCTATGATTACATAAGTAGATGTTTATTGTTACAGTAACCTGCATCGTGTTTGGTTTACAAGGCAACCAAATATGAAGATTTAAAGGAGACGTATCTACTTTGTATCCACTGAAGATGCTATTTCCATAGCTCCTCACATGGCCGTAACACATCTGGAGGAACACCTATGTGAGAATGCTGTTCATTGATCTCAGTTCAGCATTCAACACTATCGTTCCCTCCAAGCTTGACACCAAGTTCAGAGCCCTGGGTCTGGTCACCACCCTCACCTACCGCTGCACCATCGAGAGCTTCCTGACCAGTTACATAATGACCTGGTACGTGAATTGCTCCATCGGCGACCACCAGGCCCTCCAGCGGGTGGTGAAGACAGACCAGTACATCACTGGGACCTATGCCCTCCAGCGGGTGGTAAAGACGGACCAGTACATCACTGGGACCGGGGCCCTCCAGCGGGTGGTGAAGACGGACCAGTACATCACTGGGACCGGGGTCCTTCAGCGGATGGTGAAGACAGACCAGTACATCACTGGGACCGGGGTCCTTCAGCGGGTGGTGAAGACGGACCAGTACATCACTGGGACCAGGGCCCTCCAGCGGGTGGTGAAGACAGACCAGTACATCACTGGGACCGGGGTCCTTCAGCGGGTGGTGAAGACGGACCAGTACATCACTGGGACCGGGGCCCTCCAGCGGATGGTGAAGACAGACCAGTACATCACTGGGACCGGGGTCCTTCAGCGGGTGGTGAAGACGGACCAGTACATCACTGGGACCGGGGCCCTCCAGCGGATGGTGAAGACAGCCCAGTACATCAATGGGACCATGCTCCCACCCATCTAGGACATCTACTGGAAACGGTGCCTGAGGAAGTCCTGCAGCATCATCAAGGACCCCACACACCAGCCATGAACTGTTCTCTTCCTTACCATCGGGTAAGGTTTGATACCAATAGGCTCAGAGACAGTTGGACAATGTATACAGTACCATGCGTATCCCATACATACAACTAATAAAACATGAAACTTCGGGATTAATATTTTCCTGAAAATAGGCCAATTTCAATACCGGGAATAATTAATCATTCAAGTCGGAAATGTCCATTTAATACATTTAAAACCAAGATATGGTCACTAATGTTCTCCCCAAATTAGAGGGGCGTTGCACCACCTTGTCGGCTTGGCTGCACCACTATGTAAAGATTTTAGAGTTAATGACACTGATATTTAGTAATGATAGAATAACTGTTTTTGATCAAGCTTGCTAGATAACATCCTTCAACAAATGACAGAATATCTCCTATATTTAGCAAAATCGAGTTGATGATTATACAGATAGCAGATCAGTTCATGAATAATGAAGAATAAAAAGTGGAAATATACTGAACAAAAATATAAAAGCAACATGCAACAATTTCAAAGATTTACAGTTCATATAATGAAATCAGTAAATGTAAATAAATTCATTAGGTCCTTATCTATGGATTCCCCATGACTGGGCAGGGGCACAGCCATGGGTGGGCCTGGGAGGACATAGGCCCACCTACTTGGGAGCCAGGGGCCAGATTATTTCAGAGAGGATACAGTAGTGCTCAGGAGTGCAACACCCACATTGTGTGGCTAAGCTTGCTAGATAACATCCTTCAACAAATGACAGAATATCTCCTATATTTAGCAAAATCGAGTTAATGATTATACAGATAGCAGATCAGTTCATGAATAACGAAGAATAAAAAGTGGAAATATACTGAAGAAAAATATAAAAGCATTGAGTAAGGCATTGATGCTGCCTTGAGGTGTTTGTGGCTCAATATCTCACACACATATGGCATGGCTGGTGGTTTCAGAGAGAGAGCAGATTATTTCAGGCAGGCAGGCTGTACCCTGGGTTAGAGACGGTGAGTAGAGAGATGTGTAGCAGGGAGGGTGGCAGGTAGGCAGAGATGTGTGGCAGGGAGGGTGGCAGGCAGGCAGAGATGTGTGGCAGGGAGGGTGGCAGGCAGGCAGAGATGTGTGGCAGGGAGAGTGGCAGGCAGGCAGAGATGTGTGGCAGGGAGAGTGGCAGGCAGGCAGAGATGTGTGGCAGGGAGAGTGGCAGGCAGGCAGAGATGTGTGGCAGGGAGAGTGGCAGGCAGGCAGAGATGTGTGGCAGGCAGGCAGAGATGTGTGGCAGGCAGGCAGAGATGTGTGGCAGGGATAGTGGCAGGCAGGCAGAGATGTGTGGCAGGCAGGCAGAGATGTGTGGCAGGCAGGCAGAGATGTGTGGCAGGGAAGGTGGCAGGCAGAAATGTGTGGCAGGCAGAGATGTGTGGCAGGGAGAGTGGCAGGCAGGCAGAGATGTGTGGCAGGCAGGCAGAGATGTGTGGCAGGCAGGCAGAGATGTGTGGCAGGGAGAGTGGCAGGTAGGCAGAGATGTGTGGCAGGCAGGCAGAGATGTGTGGCAGGGAGAGTGGCAGGCAGGCAGAGATGTGTGGCAGGCAGGCAGAGATGTGTGGCAGGCAGGCAGAGATGTGTGGCAGGGAGAGTGGCAGGCAGGCAGAGATGTGTGGCAGGCAGGCAGAGATGTGTGGCAGGCAGGCAGAGATGTGTGGCAGGGAAGGTGGCAGACAGAAATGTGTGGCAGGCAGAGATGTGTGGCAGGGAGAGTGGCAGGCAGGCAGAGATGTGTGGCAGGCAGGCAGAGATGTGTGGCAGGGAAGGTGGCAGGCAGAAATGTGTGGCAGGCAGAGATGTGTGGCAGGCAGGCAGAGATGTGTGGCAGGGAAGGTGGCAGGCAGGCAGTCTCCTGGGTTGGAGACTGTGAGTAGAGAGATGTGTGGCAGGGAGGGTGGCAGGCAGGCAGAGATGTGTGGCAGGGAGGGTGGCAGGCAGGCAGAGATGTGTGGCAGGGAGGGTGGCAGGCAGGCAGAGATGTGTTGCAGGGAGAGTGGCAGGCAGGCAGAGATGTGTGGCAGGGAAGGTGGCAGGCAGGCAGTCTCCTGGGTTGGAGACGGTGAGTAGAGAGATTCGTGGAAGGGAAGGTGGCTGAGTGTCCTCCCTGGATCCCTGAAGTGACTCTTCTCTCTAGAAAGTCTCCTGCTTAATGGCACATAAAGCACACTTAGAGAAAATAAGATATTATTCACAACAGTAGTTTGCACACTTTGTGTGCTTGTTTGGTGTAAGATCTCATTATCTTATTTTATCATTGTGGCATTTTGAATATTGCTGATTCTTTTTTAGAGATCAGTGTAGGTCTATGTGACTGAGCTTGTTGAGTTTGTCATTGCTCTAGGATGCCAGTGGGTTAACATACCGCTAATGGATTTGTGTTGACATATATGTTTGTGAAGACCTAGGAATGATTTTTACAATCTGACATCCTTTGGTTAGAGTGGTTTGTTTTGGCATGTAGATCATCTAAATAATTAACATTCACCCACACTACTCACACCGGGCCCCTTACAAACAGTGCCATCCAAATCGGCTAAGTCGGGTCTAACTCTAGTTTTTTAGAGATATAGTTACAGAATATAATGTTAGTATCACCTGTTAGAGACTATTTCTCATCCTCTGTGGATTTTTACGTTTCCTGGGTAGCTAGCTTCATAGTAGATATTCCACATTGTGTACTGGTTTTATCTCAAGGTAAATAAAAGCTGCATCTTGTCAGCCTTGACAAACAAGGAGGTGTAATGGTGGAAGTGAAGGTAATGCATTTACTCAGGAGTGTGGCGGGCAAGCAGCCCAATCTGGAGAATAATCACATTTCCGCTCAGAGAGGTTGTCTGCTGTGTGATGGATGGGGCCTTGGAGAGGAGACCTGGGCACGCTGTTCTCGTGCACTATTTAATCAAAACACCTGGAATAAAAGGACATGGGCTCACTCAAGACACTTTGTGATATTTCTAGGTTGAGCCCAGTCAACCTCTCACACCACGTTGTGCCACTTCAGGTGCAGTTAGATTGTGATCAGGACTAACTCAAACTCGGGGACTTGTTACATACGTTGACTGTATGTAACAAGTCTGAAGGTTCCCTTGTTTTACATATCCAGTCTTTTTGAATGGTTTCTGCAAGAAATTTAAATTCATCGTTTAGCGCTTCTGTGTTTTCCTCCAGTCACCGAGTCATCATATATCTATGATGTAATAATACTCCTGTCAGAACAATAGACAATGCAGAGAAGAGAAGGGTTGGAATGATATTGGATTAGTTTACTCAATCTCTTCATATCGCTCTTCAACCTCAGTTCACTTTTTACACCATAGGCCAGGGATGGGAAACTTTAATAGGGGTGGGGGCCACAAAAAAACGGAACTCATTATGAGGGGCCGCAGTGGCTTATGGGTCTGCGTACCCACATCCATACCCCCACCCACCCTTGTGACAGTGAAAAGAAAATTGCATTTCTGCAATTCTACACATTTTACCATGGTGCGGAGAGAAGATTTTTGACATTTTATAACTATTTTCATGGTATTCTTCTAATTTTGCCATGGGGCTGTGAGAAACAGTTTTACAGCTAATATCCTGAAATTCTACACATTTTGCCATAGGGTGGAGGCAAATGTTGGCAGTCTTTAATATGATAACTGATGATCAATGGGCCCCACCCCGGTTTCTAATTTGACCATGGATGGAGGGGTTTGAGTTTGTGTGCTGTTAATGCCGGTCCTCAGCTCCCACCCCAAAATAACTTGAACTCACTCACCTTATGTGTTCTGTGTGTCACTTTTCTTGTACTCACACTGTCTGTCTGTACTCGTCCTGTCCTGTCCGTCTGTCTGTCCGTCTCTCTGTCCTGTTTGTCTGTACTCACCCCGTCTGTCCTGTTTGTCTGCACTCACCCTGTCTGTCTTGTTTGTCTGTACTCACCCTGTCTGTCCTGTTTGTCTGTACTCACCCTGTCTGTCCTGTTTGTCTGTACTCACCCTGTCTGTCCTGTTTGTCTGTACTCACCCCATGTAACCTGTGTCTCTGTAAATCCCTATTTGCTCTGCCTGTTCCTCTGGGCTCTTTCCTATGCTCACACTGTCAACTGACTTCTGTATAGTCCTTCATTGACTCAGCAATATTCAACACTCATTGGGAGGGACATGTAACCGTAGAATGCCAATTTTTCTAGTAATCTTTTCTACAAGTTTAGATAGCTGGCCGCTAGACTAGCTGACCAATCTAAAATAAAAATGCTGACATGGGCTAATTGAGTGACTGCTGATGCACAACCAAATTATTCTAACTCTCAATATTAAGTTGAGACTGAGTTTCTCTCCCCCCCCCCCCCCAACATTTGTATAATTAAAATAAAAATATTGGTCTGCGGGCCTACAAAAGGGCCAGTTGCCCTTCCCTACCGTACGCCATTGTGACGCTTCTCAGAATGGGCACCATGCAGCAGACAGTGTTTCCTAAATAGCTGTGTTGTGTTGTGTTGCCATTGTAAGTTCTGCAAATCACAAACCCTAAAACCCTGAGGCATCCAGTCACATTATTCCTCTTCTCTCCCCTCATGACATCAGTGTGATATACAGCATGGGACATTGTCTGATCTGTCTGATGTTCATGTTTCTCTCTCTGTGTTTTCTGTGTTTCTAGGAAACAAGATGGGGGTGAACCCCGGATCTCAACCACACTAGATCCTCCGTTGTTACAGCCCCCGTTGTCACCGCTCCCGTACACCGCTCCACCGTTCCTCAAGGTAGGAGGGGAGGGAGTGGACGGAGGGGTTTGGGTTTGTGTGCTGTTAACGCCGGTCCTCAGCTCCTACCCCCAACATAACCTGATCTCACTCACCTTATGTGCTCTGTGTGTCACTTTTCTTGTACTCTCTGCCTGCCTGCCTGCCTGCCTGCCTGCCTGCCTGCCTGCCTGCCTGCCTGCCTGCCTGTCTGTCTGTCTGTCTGTCTGTCTGTCTGTCTGTCTGTCTGTCTGTCTGTCTGTCTGTCTGTCTGTGTAACCTGTGTCTCTGTAAATCCCTATTTGCTCTGCCTGTTCCTCTGGGCTCTTTCCTATGCTCACACTGTCAACTGACTTCTGTATAGTCCTTCATTGACTCAGCAATATTCAACACTCATTGGGAGGGACATGTAACCGTAGAATAACTATTATTTGATATTCATATTTTCTTTGACTTGTGGAATTACAGTATGTGTTTGGCAGCTGTTATGATTCCATTAATATCCAGATTAAACAAACCCAGTCCTATTTCATAAATGTGAACAAAACAGCGCCTGTCTGAATAATTGTCATTCCAAAGGTAAAATGTCCCTGTCCCAAAACTAGAATATGTCACTTATAAAGACTGGCTTGCCTTCTTACCTCACTAATGTACTATTCTGCTTATGGCTTACTGTTACCTAGCTCTAAATGAATTCACAATTCAAATTGTATCAATAGCACTTTTCACTATACTGTCAGCAGCACACATTTCCCGAATGATCCCATTTCAAAGAATCTCTTTTGATACGTCTTACATCTGAACCGAAAGGATAACTAATCTTTCTTAGATATTTTGGGACGTATTAGATTGAAGGGAGCAGAGATTGGAAGATTAAGAGGATACAGTCTTGATGATATCAGTGAGGTTTAAGAGAGCCCTGTACACTTAGGAAGGAAGGATTTACACTTAATCCTAAATGAATCCCACCCGTGAAGGATTGGACAGGGCTCGCAACCATGAAGTTCAAACCTTTACAGTCATCTGTAGTGTCATTGTGAGGAGATGATGTGTTAAGGTATTGCTGAGAAATAGTAGATTGTGCTTATTGATAGTTGTTGGAATGAGAGGTACTGTGGGGCAGGGCTGGGGTCAATTTGAATTGAAGGCAGTCAATTTAGGAAGTGATTTAAAAATGTGTATAAAATAAATTATAACTTTGGAAATAAATAGCTTCTACTCTTCAGTTTATTCAGAAGTAATCGAAAATAGAGGCAGTTCTTTCCAATTTTGAATTGTTATTTAAGTGTACTTCCTGAATTGACTGCCTTCAATTCGAATTGACCCCAGGCCTGCTGTTGGGGTCAGAGCCCTCTGCATAGGGCAGTCTTTCTTGTGCACACACACACACCTAGCGTCAAGGTTGGTCATAGACTGCTTTGCATGCCACACAACTCCTACCAACTCGAATTGAATAAAGTAAATATCATTTTTATCCAACTGTAGAGATTAGATTAAATATGACCTGCAGCTTCCTCTTCTAAATGTTTCCACTCTGAAATTACAATGAAACATGTTTGTTCTGATTTCACGTAGATACATTATACTTCACTTGACTTTGACGTGAGGTGATGAACAGGGAGAAACATGATATTGATAACATAATATTGATAACATGATATCGATAACATGATATCGATAACATAATATTGATAACATAATATTGATAACATAATATTGATAACATGATATTGATAACATGATATTGATAACATGATATTGATAACATGATATTGATAACATGATATTGATAACATAATATTGATAACATGATATTGATAACATGATATTGATAACATGATATTGTAGCAATCACATAATTTCACAAGATGTAACCATTGTTGTCTATTCAGACCTGCTGTACTCAGTATCAATTGTCATTGTAACTAGTTGTTGACTAGGCTGCAGTCATGCTATTCAACAGGTTCTAATTGATCAAATAAGTGCAGTCATCTCTGCTTTCCATGGCGTTTCACTCAGATAAACTGGAATGGCAATGTCTTCATGGTTCTTCATGGTTCATTTACTGTATGTGCCCAGTAAATTATAAAAAGAGGATGCAAGTCATTATACAGTTCCAAGCTGTTATTCTTTCTTAGAAATAATAATGCATAATGAAGCATAAACATTGTCTTTACGTAGTTTAACAAAACATATATCAAGACAATAAGAGGAGGACAAAGGAAATAGAGAGCTCTCTATATAGTGGACTGGACCCAGTAGACACACATGCCCAGATAGGAAATAGAGAGTTCTCTATATAGTGGACTGGACCCAATAGACACACATGCCCAGATAGGATATAGAGAGTTCTCTATATAGTGGACTGGACCCAATAGACACACATGCCCAGATAGGAAATAGAGAGCTCTCTATATAGTGGACTGGACCCAGTAGACACACATGCCCAGATAGGAAATAGAGAGCTCTCTATATAGTGGACTGGACCCAGTAGACACACATGCCCAGATAGGAAATAGAGAGCTCTCTATATAGTGGACTGGACCCAATAGACACACATGCCCAGATAGAGATACTCCTCTCCAAAGTTTTAATGATGTGCTCAGCTCAGACAGAAAGTGGGTGTGTGGAGTAGCAGCTGCCAGACAGGTCTGGTAGAGAGAGGAGTTATTGTTCCTTATCCTTATGAGAGGACTATTAGTCCTCTGTAATGAGAGGTCCCAGCTCTGACACCTGCACTAGGCCTACAAACTGGGCACTGTGGGTGTGGCTGTTCAGACCTCCTCCTCTCTGGCTGGCAGTCTGGCTGGCTGTCTGGCTTTCTGGCTGGCTGATTCTGCTCATTCTTTGTTCTTTATTTTCTCTTTCTTTCTGAAAAGTCTTTGAAATGATGAATAGCCAAAAAGAAATTGCATTGGAATTGAGACATTTGATTAAGTTCCAATGAAGTTATTCCTCGCTATACGACCCCAAAACATTGTCTCTATTGTTATAGAGTGGTGCTGGCTGTCCACAACTTCTCTATCTCCAGTGTTGGTAGGAGGGTGCTGCAGGGACTTGTCTGAGCAGTAGAGTACATCACAGCCTGAGGAGTTGGACCATGCTCTACCTCTGGCCATCTGCCAGACACTCAGAGAGAGAGAGAGAGGGCTGGGGGACAGGGACAGGAGGAGTAGGGTTGTGCTCATAGTGCACTTTCAGAACTCATTACCTCCTTCTCCTCTTCCTAGACAGAGTGGCATAAAGAGAAAGATAGTGAGGATTGCTGACCAATTCTTTGGACACACGGACAGTCGGACACACACCTGATGACACTTGCTGTGTACACACAACTCTGTGACTCTCCTAGTTTGGCTGTAGTTGTTTGGGTAGCTTCTACACTGTGGGTGAGGGACTGCATTATCGCAGTGGAATACAGGCATGCCTCTGGGGCAGCAGGCAATGTGCTCTTCTAATACTGGACACTTGAACTTAACAGTTGAACTCACAAACCAGTGACCGTGATTTATTTTCTGCTGGAGGATTTTGTTTCATGGAAAATAGTCTTCTTGAAAAATGTCTAAAAGTTGTCAGATCCATCTCAATGCTCCACTGGTGACAGCGGGACCGTGGAGGAAGCACAGCAAAGTAAGTACTCGGATAGACTAGTCACACCTCTGACAGAGAGCTCTCCTTTGATTGTCTGATAATTATTAGGACCAGAGTAAGAACTAAGCAAGGGATCATGACTCTTAGCAGTCATTACTCATTAGCTACCATGTGTGTGTCAGGGAAAGTGCCCGTTCTCTCTGGCAAGCATGCTAAATTAGACAGGGAAGAAGACAAGGACCGTGGTAGATTTAATTCAAAGACCCCCATTCATGGCCCCTTTTTTTTTTTTTTTTAGATGTGAGCCTTGGGTTATTGTCAGTTCAAATTCAGGTCTGTGTTTTAGACTGAGGATGGAAATAGTCAATACTACCCTGATTGTTGTATTTCCTTGTTCATTCAGTTGGAAAGGATAAATATGTGTATGTGGGCCTCCTATACTTTTGTGTTTCTGACAGCTAACAGTTCTGTATGTAGTAGCATCTAACAGTTCTGTATGTAGTAGCATCTAACAGTTCTGTATGTAGTAGCATCTAACAGTTCTGTATGTAGTAGCATCTGACAGTTCTGTATGTAGTAGCAGCTAACAGTTCTGTATGTAGTAGCAGCTAAATGTAGTAGCAGCTAACGGTTCTATATATAGTAGCATCTGACAGTTCTGTATGTAGTAGCAGCTAACAGTTCTGTATGTAGTAGCAGCTAAATGTAGTAGCAGCTAACGGTTCTAAAAATAGTAGCAGCTGACAGTTCTGTATGTAATAGCAACTAACAGTTCTGTATGTAGTAGCAACTAACAGTTCTGTATGTAGTAGCAGCTGACAGTTCTGTATGTAGTAGCAGCTGACAGTTCTGTATGTAGTAGCAGCTGACAGTTCTGTATGTAGTAGCAGCTAACAGTTCTGTATGTAGTAGCAGCTGACAGTTCTGTATGTAGTAGCAGCTGACAGTTCTGTATGTAGTAGCAGCTGACAGTTCTGTATGTAATAGCAGCTAACAGTTCTGTATGTAGTAACAGCTGACAGTTCTGTATGTAGTAGCAGCTGACAGTTCTGTATGTAGTAGCAGCTAACAGTTCTGTATGTAGTAGCAGCTGACAGTTCTGTATGTAGTAGCAGCAAACGGTTCTGTATGTAGTAGCAGCTAACAGTTTTGTATGTAGTAGCAGCTAACAATTCTGTATGTAGTAGTAGCAGCTAACAGTTCTTTCTGTATGTAGTAGCAGCTAACAGGTCTTTATGTATGTAATAGCAACTAACAGTTCTGTATGTAGTAGCAGCTAACAGTTCTGTATGTAATAGCAACTAACAGTTCTGTATGTAGTAGCAGCTAACAATTCTGTATGTAATAGCAACTAACAGTTCTGTATGTAGTAGCAGCTAACAGTTCTGTATGTAATAGCAACTAACAGTTATGTATGTAGTAGCAGCTAACAGTTCTGTATGTAATAGCAACTAACAGTTCTGTATGTAGTAGCAGCTAACAGTTCTGTATGTATTAGCAGCTAACAGTTATGTATGTAGTAGCAGCTAACAATTCTGTATGTAGTAGCAGCTAACAGTTCTGTATGTAATAGCAACTAACAGTTATGTATGTATTAGCAGCTAACAGTTATGTATGTAGTAGCAGCTAACAATTATGTATGTAGTAGCAGCTAACAGTTCTGTATGTAATAGCAACTAACAGTTCTGTATGTAATAGCAACTAACAGTTCTGTATGTAATAGCAACTAACAGTTATGTATGTATTAGCAGCTAACAGTTATGTATGTAGTAGCAGCTAACAGTTCTGTATGTAGTATCAGCTAACAGTTCTGTATGTAGTAGCAGCTAACAGTTCTGTATGTAGTAGCAACTAACAGTTCTGTATGTAATAGCAACTAACAGTTCTGTATGTAATAGCAACTAACAGTTCTGTATGTAGTAGCAGCTAACAGTTCTGTATGTAGTAGCAGCTAACAGTTCTGTATGTAGTAGCAGCTAACAGTTCTGTATGTAGTAGCAGCTAACAGTTCTGTATGTAGTAGCAGCTAACAGTTCTGTATGTAGTAGCAGCTAACAGTTCTGTATGTAGTAGCAGCTAACAGTTCTGTATGTAGTAGCAGCTAACAGTTCTGTATGTAGTAGCAGCTAACAGTTCTGTATGTAATAGCAGCTAACAGTTCTGTATGTAGTAGCAGCTAACAGTTCTGTATGTAGTAGCAGCTAACAGTTCTGTATGTAATAGCAGCTAACAGTTCTGTATGTAATAGCAGCTAACAGTTCTGTATGTAGTAGCAGCTAACAGTTCTGTATGTAGTAGCAGCTAACAGTTCTGTATGTAGTAGCAGCTAACAGTTCTGTATGTAGTAGCAGCTAACAGTTCTGTATGTAGTAGCAGCTAACAGTTCTGTATGTAGTAGCAGCTAACAGTTCTGTATGTAATAGCAGCTAACAGTTCTGTATGTAGTAGCAGCTAACAGTTCTGTATGTAATAGCAGCTAACAGTTCTGTATGTAGTAGCAGCTAACAGTTCTGTATGTAGTAGCAGCTAACAGTTGTGTTTGTAGTATGTAGACCATAAGGACATCATGTGCTCTCTAAACCGTTCAGCTGGCCATACTGTTTTGTGAATGTCATTGTTTTCGACAGTGTGTTTTCCAGGCCAGTGATGTTTGTCTTTAGGGTTTGTACTGTAGCAGACCTTTGTTGTTTGCGTATAGCGGAGGACTTTACTCATACTCACTCTGAACACTCAGACCATGTAGTACTGTACACAAACGGTTTGGTCAGCCTTGAGGGAGTGTGCCTTTTGGCTGGACAGCTTCTTTTGACAAACAACACATTTGAGACTGGAATTATCATACTCTTTAGATACTGAGTAACAACCTTAATCAATGCTACAATTTAAAATAAATCAATGCAACTTGTCCAAACTGCTCAGCATGCGAAATGGTGAGGGGAATAATGTTACATGGAGATACATTGTGGTTAGTCAGTTGAAACATGGATGAGAATGTTTTAGTTTGGAAAAACAGGTCAGTCAGTGTTGACTATGGAACACGGTCAACTTCAACCAGGGAGGGGTGGATTAGTTCACACAAGTGGAATCTGTCAGAAAGTCTAGTAAAAGTGTTGATAAGAAGTGGAGGATGACTCAATTCCACTGGGACGTTGTAGTCCTACATAACATGTGACTGTATCATACAGTACACGGAAGATGCTGCATTTTCCAATCTGTAGTTTTCTTGATGTAGATGAATGGTGTACTGGCAACCTGCCCAGACTGATGCAGACCGACCAAGTGAGCGAGCATGATGCAGACCGACTCCTAACGTATAGGTTTACAACCCAACATGACAGGCATGCTGTCTAAGAAGCTTTTTGTGTCAGACAATATACTGTACCTCTTGGCAATACAGTAAATCTCAGACATACAGTAGAGTGTCATGTTCTTCTTGTTATTGTCATGGAACATTGTCTTAGCTGGTGTCATCATCAATGGGAGAAAGGTGTGGCTTGGACTGACTCTCTCTGTGAGATGGGGCCCTTTACTGATGAGTACCACCATGACTCCCACGCTGGTGATTTTACGTATGTGTTGCTCTCTGGGATGTAAACACCTTTTTAAAAGGAATATTCCAGTAAAAGAGGAGTCTCACTTCTGAGGGGAAAAAAACTATTAGTCGAGTGTGTGTTCCAACAGGACCAGATGTGTAATGCCGTGGAGAACTAATGCATAACAAATGAATTGTGGGACGGTGCTAGGAAAGCATATGTTATAGGCCAGAGTTCACACAGTCAGTATTCAGACATTGGGACATGTCCCTTTCTAACACTGATACAGCAACTATCATAGAGTTTAATTCATGTCCACTTTCTCCTCTCTCCAGACCACAGATTTATTTGAAATGATTGAGAAGATGCAGGTAAGGTATATTGGATTTATTTTTGTTGCTTTTTAAAAAATCTAACCTAAACTTTCCAAGCAAGGCAGTGTCACTAACCAGTGCATGGAGTATCTATGAGATGCTCTGTTGGCTTTGCATTTCAGTAACAATGGCTTGTCTTACCTCTGTACTCAGGGTCAGCAGGGCTGGGTAAGACGGTGTTAGAGTAAAGATGTCAGGGGTGATATGTCTGGACAGACACTCTTACGAGACTTATACCCAGCCTCCTGTGCTGCTAATTATCTTTATTTTAAAGAACACCTGGTAACCCTTTGTCCTTTGAAAGCCATTACCATCCTCCCTACCCAAAATAGTGGAATATAGGTATCGTGACAGCCTTTGCGCTACTGCAACACAAGACAAGACCGTGTTTGATACACTACTAAACATTGGGGAACAGGGTGTCCTTTTTACACGGTCTGAAAGTACATTTGAACTTTAACAGATGACTTTATAATACTTACTGTAACAGCATCAACATTAATATATGATGTTCATCTTTCTCTATTTATGATGTTTTACTTCAGGATTATTATGAGAAAAGGAAACCAAATATTTGGACTTGAAGAAAATGGGGTTTTATGCTCTATGTTGACATAGTTTTGTGTAAAGGCTTGTCTTTGAATAGAAGATAATCAGTTTGTTTGCCAAGTGCTCCAGGAATCCCTCCTCTCCTCTATCTCAGACAGCATATCAAACAGACAGCAGCACCTATCAGCTCCATCATATCAGACAGACTCACAGCCCTCACATGGTCAGTCCTTTACCCACATGTCTGTAGCCAGTATCTGTACACACTCGTGGACTGAGGAACAAACACTCCACTTGTGTTTTAGGGGTATTCAGGCCCCATGCTGTCCAGTATGCCAAGCCTTTATAAGTGACACAGTCCCAAAGGTCTTATTACTGCATCCAGGCCTTTGTCTTTCAGGTTAACTGGCTGCTCTTTTCACAGATGAATTAATTCTATGCATCTCCCTACCTATCTCTCTATCTCTCTCCACTCTGCATCCCTTTGCTCTTTTGCCCGCTTTCTGTATTACACACATGGATGGCTGTGTTACATCTTAGTCTGTTGATAATATGATTAGTCCTCCCTGTACTTTGTTACTTCCTCTGGAACTGTGGATTCAAATGTAACTAATCTGTCAGAAAAGATGTACGACACGGTTGTGAATCAGTAATAATGATGAACGCCTCTGGATCTCTGATGACCTGGGTTTGGACTGTAACATCAGCTATCATGTGTAACTAGCATTCTCCTCTCTCTCTCTCTCTCTCTCTCTCTCTCTATCTCTCTCTCTCTCTCTCTCTCTCTCTCTCTCTCTCTCTGTCTCTCTGTTTCTCTGTCTCTGTCTCTCTCTCTCTCTGTCTCTCTCTCTCTCTGTCTTTCTCTCTCTCTCTCTCTCTCTCTCTCTCTCTCTCTCAGGGCAACAGAATGGAGGAGCAGCGATGTACCTTTCCTCCCCCACTCAAAGTATGCTGGCTCTCAAGACCTCTCTCACACTGACACACAGTACCTCCATTGTCTCACTGCTCCTCATATCTCTCTGTATCTGACTGCTGACAAGAGAAAAATGTTGTCCATGCTTACAGTTCACAGCACTCCAAATGCTCAAATCTAGCAGCCCTCTATATCTAATAATGTATAAACTAACATGGTTATAAGGATATAATAAATGTTACAGAGTAATATAATCATCACATCCCTGCAGCCTCATTGTCTGTATCAAAGCTGATAGGCACTTTGGCTTGGATTTAATGGTCACACAGCATCACATCATTCAATTAGTAGTATCACTGAAGCCTACTGAGAGGAAATGTCTTACTTGGTGTGTCTGTGTTGTTCTCTCTGCAGACTGAGGAGGACTACATTCCTTACCCCAGTGTCCATGAGGTATGTACAGACTCAACTTCAATGCAGTCATTTCACCAGTAACATGGATTTGGGGTATTTGTGCTTCATGGTTGATATTTCAGAATTCATTAGAAATCACTATCACACTGCTTGGGCAAAAAGCCCCCAACCTCTCTGTGCTCATCTCCATGTTGCTAACCAGGTGTTAGAGAGAAAGAGCGGGTTCCCCCTGATTCTGCTACCTCAGTTTGGGGGTTACTGGATCGAGGGGAACAACCATGAGCTGAGTGATAGTACTGATCCAGACCAGATCCAGCCTCTGTCCCCTACCACACGCAACAAGCTGGAGAGTAACTCCACCGCCAAGATCTACAGGAAGCACTTTCTGGGCAAGGTGAGGCTGAACACTGGGACTGTTGTGAAGGAGTTTTTGTTTCAGCATTTCTGTACTTTGTCTCCTCCTTCATCCCCCCCTGTCCTTCCAATCACTTCCAACTGCCCCTACAATAATATGACAAAAACAAGCACCGTGGCTGTAAATGAATGAAAAAGGCTATGTGGGTACAAAACATTTGTAGAGCACCTTAAATACAACGTTTTGTAGCCCAAAGGGCATTCTACTAGTATGGAGAGACCATAACTGTTTTACAACCATAAGTGTTTTACAATCAATATCCCTTCCTATTCATTACAGTAATGAAAGTGAATGAGTGTTCGAACAATCCCACCTGGTAACCTAATAAGAGCAACTCATCGTGCCGGTTGACACTTCAGAGACGGGTGCTAATGAAGATGCATTAGGCTTTGCCACATGTTTTACACCAGCCACAGTAATAGGACATAAATCTAGTCTGCTCATAGAGGTGAGGTGAGATTCTGAATGGAATAGCAGCAGTTGCCTGGCACAGAAGGCCTACTGTTAATAAATTAGCTAATTAAAAGTGTGTGTGTGTGTGTGTGTGTGTGTGTGTGTGTGTGTGTAATCGCGCCTGTGTGTGCAATCTGAGAGAGAAAATGGTCTCTTCGGCTGACTGTATGCTTGTGCTGCGTCACCAGGAGCACTTTAATTACTACTCAGTGGACGGAGCTCTGGGACATCTGGTGTTCTCCCTGAAGTATGACGAGATCGGAGACCAGGAACACCTTCGCCTCATGCTCAGGTAAAACAACCTTAGCCTCCACCACCATCATCATCACCATCACAATCACCACAACCATCACCACCATCATCATCACCATCACAATCACCACCACCACCACCACCATCATCACCATCACAATCACCACCACCACCACCACCATCATCACCATCACAATCACCACCACCACCACCACCATCATCACCATCACAATCACCATCACCACCACCACCATCATCACCATCACAATCACCACCACCACCACCACCATCATCACCATCACAATCACCACCATCATCAACACCATCACAATCACCACCACCACAACCATCATCACCATCACAATGACCACTACCACCATCATCACAATCACCACTACCACCACCACCACCATCATCACAATCACCATCATCATCACCACCATTCACCATCAGTAGCAACATCATCATCACATCCTTCTCTCTGCTGGCTCTCATCCCTCTCAGCTCCTCCCCTTCCATCCCTACGTTCTCCTTTATCAGGACACTGTGTATACATATAGTACATACAGTACTAGACTGTAAACATACTGATTCTGTTTACAGAAGTCTGTATCTCTACAGTTGTAGCTCTGCTGTAATCAATGGAAAGTTGCTCAAATTAGAATTTCCATTCACTTCCAGTGTTTATATAAGTCGTTCCCTGGTGTGGTGATAATCCCATTCTCCAACTGATAGTCTTATCATAGGAGTCATGAAGCCAGGGAGAATGAAAACACCACACTGTCATTTCCTCATCCGCATGATGTGACAGATGGACTATTTAGGTCAGTGAGTGGGTGGAGGGATACGGACGCAGGGACAGAAGTGTTGCATCACTATGATCATCGTAAGAACATGTTGTTATGATTGTCATCACCAGGACCAAGCTGAAGACCTATCATGATGTGATCCCCATATCCTGTCTCACGGAGTTCCCTAACGTGGTGCAGATGGCCAAGGTGAGAGCATGGTTAGGAGCAGTTTATCAAAACATATGTTCAAAAGTTGAAAAGTGTCATAATAGTATCATAATGACACTTGATGAAAGCGTCCATGATTTCATGTGTCTTCTTTTTGACAGCTTGTCTGTGAAGAAGTGAATGTGGATCGCTTTTTTCCTGCCCTTTACCCAAAAGTAAGCCTTGTGCTTTGAAGTGTTCTACTTCTGAGATATTTAACAACAGAACCTTTTACATGGATAGTTAACGTCTGATGCTGACTTTTCATTCAATCTGTGATCTGTCAACAGGCTTCAAGACTCATCGTCACTTTTGATGAACATGTCATTAGCAACAACTTCAAGTTTGGAGTCGTCTACCAGAAGTTTGGACAGGTGAGCCTTGATACATCAAGACCAGTTAAAACTATTGGTAACACTAAATACAGAGCACATCAAATCATATTCAGGCCGAACTCAAGTACTGACCGAGTCCTGACGTGAGTTCATTATAATGAGTACCCTCTCTTGCAATTCTCATAAGATAATTAATATGCTTAAAGGGTGATTATGCAACATTTTCTGACTGTATCAACAGCGGACTAATTAAAAAATATATGTTTTTAGTGGAGTTTCCCTTTAATGCTTATCCTCCTCCCCCATTACATTCACATAGTCTCTCAAATCCTAAGTCAACTGTATGTTTCTCTTCAGTATTCCTTCTCATTACAATCACAACACTATTGTTTACTGATAAGCTACTGGAGCCTCAATAGAGGTTCCTTGTATCTTTTCATTGGGCCTAGGGAGTGGAGCTCCACATCCTTGACCTTTAAACTCTAAAGCAGAGGACCACACTCAGCAGATATAGGCTCCATCTCACAGGGGCTCCAGGGGCCTCAATAACCATCTCCTCGGAACCCAGAGAGACATTAACATGCAGGAGAAACACTGGGGATTGAATACACATAGAAAAGCAACGGAGGGAGGGAGAGAGAGAGGGAGGGAGGGCAAACAAACATGCACAAAGGTCTGAGAGGTCCCTCTCAACCGCACTCATAGATGTGTGCACACACACAGAGCCACTCTAGTCACAGCACAAACAAACTCACTAGAGAGACAAAAGCACTTTCTCTCGTCCGTCAAAGTGAAGGGCCTCTCCTGTCTCCTCATCTCTCACGGTGCTGTGTAGTTGACAGCCAGGAGTGATAAACTAACCCTCAACACATGATCTTCTCTATACGTTTATTGAAACATCTTCCTTCCTCCAGGCACCTTAGAGATCGAACCGGGTTAAATGAGAACAGTGTGATATTATGATTGACCATGCTCACTGTACTGTACCTTTGTAGTTAAGCCCAATGCTAATCAGGCATTATGCTGATGGTTGCTAAGGGTGCTTCCGTCAGGCGCCACTATAGATTTTCTAATGCAAGTGTTGTTGACAGTGTTTTGTCTTGATGTTTGTTGATGGATCCCGAAGTATAGATAGGTTTTTATCCAGCTCCCTATTTTCTGTGTATTCTGGGATCAGGGACAAAAGTGTTATCGTTATTCCCTCATTATTCTAGTTTTGTATTAGCCATGATAATGATAGTATTCACCGTACAGCAAATAACGTACGTCTTGTCAAGTATGTCATCACGAGACCTTCATATATATGACATGACAATGCGTTATGTAATCCTCATAGTGCTTTGGTCAATGGCAGTGTTTTTCTTCAAATGTATGACTGCCGGTAACCTCGACAAAATCCTTGTTTGCAGACATCAGAAGTCGAGTTGTTTGGAAACAGTGCCGAAAGTCCTGCCTTTGTTGAATTCCTAGAGTTTCTGGGGGAGAAGGTCGAGCTGCATGACTTTAAAGGGTAAGAACTTGTTAATATACTCATTCAATATCAAACGTATGGATATCCTGAACAGTGTATTGGAGAAAGAGGCAGGTTTCACTGAATGGTCCTATCTATCGGTCTAGGTTTCGTGGTGGGTTGGACGTGACCCACGGCCAGACAGGCTCTGAGTCCGTCTACCACAACTACCGCAACAAGGAGATCATGTTTCATGTGTCCACCAAGCTGCCTTATACCGAGGGAGACACACAACAGGTACTGTACCAGACTCGCCTGCTCTACCTCTCCTGCTCTATACATTTGATGCAGACTGTCATCATCACACTGAGTTTCTGTCATGGATCACGTTTTACATGAGTAATTTTCTCAGTCTTCGCTCATCAGGGCAAGTGTCAACTCAAACACAGACAGACACCTTATCAGGACTCGTACACAAACAATGTCTTAGGCCTGTCTGTACAAACAAACACCGTAAGTTAACAGGAAGAACACACGCAATGTGTAATCAGAGCCCCCAGCTGCAGTGGGAGCAGCCGATTGAGAGTAAAGCCAATCAGAGCTTTTGTCCAAGTTGATATGGTGGAGCAGCAACCTTTCCCCAGGTGTTTGTTTGTCCTGGCTCATCTGCTGTGAGAGAGAGGGACGGACGGAGAGGGGAGAGAGTGAGAGGACAGACAGACAGACAGACAGACAGACAGACAGACAGACAGACAGACAGACAGACAGACAGACAGACAGACAGACAGACAGACAGACAGACAGACAGACAGACAGACAGACAGACGTGTTCTTGACCATTGCATGTGATCTGAATGCAGAGTTTTATAAACAAGTTGCTGTGTTGTGTTGCAGTTGCAGAGGAAGCGGCACATAGGGAACGACATTGTGGCCATAGTGTTCCAGGAGGAGAGTACACCCTTCGTACCAGATATGATCGCCTCCAACTTCCTCCATGCCTACGTAGTGGTGCAGGTGGAGAACGCCTGTACTGACAACGTACTGTACAAGGTGCTGTATCCGTCCCTGATCTTCACTAATAAACACATCGACTGTCTCATGTCGCCCACCAATCTATCATACCACACACACATTATCACCATTCATGACACGTGTGATTGTCACCTGTTAGGTGTCAGTGACAGCGCGAGATGACGTACCTTTCTTTGGACCTCCCCTGCCAGACCCGGCTGTCTTTAGAAAAGTGAGTTGGTCCAACTACAATCCCAACTCCGGTGGCCTTCGGTCAGCTTCACTGTTTTCTCTCTCCTCCATCATCTTGTCTGTCATTCAGTCCATTTCCTCTTTTACCCCAGGGTCCAGAATTCCAGGAGTTCCTCTTCACTAAGCTCATCAACGCTGAGTATGCCTGCTGCAAAGCTGAGAAATTTGCCAAACTGGAGGCGAGTTATTCTCCTTCTCAGTCATGGTTTTCAATGTCAGACAGTTTTTTTTGGCAGACAGTGTTTTCAGTGTTTTTCTGCCAAGGTATGACACCTACCATTACATATCATCTGTGAATGCTTTTCTGGGAATTTGTAACTTTAACTAGGTGTGTGTGTGTGTGTGTGTGTGTGTGTGTGTGTGTGTGTGTGTGTGTGTGTGTGTGTGTGATCAGGAGCGTACGCGGTCCGCCTTGCTGGAGACGCTGTATGAGGAGTTACACATCAACAGCCAGGCCATGATGGGTCTGGGAGGAGACGAGGATAAGCTGGAGAACGGGTCCGGAGGAGGGGGCTTCTTTGAGTCCTTTAAGGTAACCTGGCACAGCTGGGAAAAGGCTTGGGGCAGTAGGCGTAGTATACACTGACTAATGTGTTTTTACACATCGACACTTGTTCCTGAATATATCACTAGTGACAATAGTTATACACTCATAGATGCACATAATGCAGGTTCAAATCAGTTTGAATTGAATGTGAAACTAAAACAGAGAACCTTTCCTATCTTATAGTGACAGTTGTTTCACTATTTCTCTGCTGTTCCCTCTTGGTTGTACAGGTTGTTGTATGTCTGGTAGTGTCCATAAATAATCCAGGACACTGGAGTAAAATGCTTGATCAATCTCCATTAGTCTGTCTTGGGAACAGCTCTGTCTCTGTGCTCTGCTGCTCTGTTCTGTGGGCTTACTGAATGAATGGCTCACCAGCTTCTCAATGTCAGGCTTCATCTGTTGTAGTGTGTTCTTTCTGCAGCATGTCCTGTGTTTGTGACAACGCTGGCTTTATCTCCTTCTCTGTTTCACCCTTCCAGATACATGCAATACTAGTTCTGACAATGGGCATACACTCGTGTATCTCTCTCTCTCCATCAGATGCTCTATCTCTGCTTCTCTGTCTCTACCTCCAGCCAGGTCTCTTCTACAGGGCTACTCTGGGTTCATTGGTTTTGGATGCTCTCCAACTGGTGTTTAGTGTGGACACATAAGCAGGCAGATATCAGATATCTCCCTCACTGCCCTACAGCCCCGCCTTCTCTTCCCACCTGCCCACCCACACTGACTCAGCCCCAAGCTTAGTGTTTCTCTTTGCAACTACCTTAGTGCTGGATGGGAACTTACTGGGTTGTGTGTCTTGTAGTTCCAGTGTCTTTCTCCTCGCTATGTTTCTGTAGCTTGTAGTGGTGGGGTTTAGACTCAGTACCAGCTTAGTGCTTGTCCTTCTCACTCTGACTGAGGTGGTTAGTTAGGGTTAGAGTCAGTGTTAGACCCAGCTCAACGTGTCTCCTCCTTGTCTCTCTCTCTCTCTGAAGTGGTTGGTTAGTTAGTTAGAGTCAGTGTTAGATCAGCTCAACGTGTCTCCTCCTTGTCTCTCTCTCTCTCTCTCTCTCTGAAGTGGTTAGTTAGTTAGTTAGAGTCAGTGTTAGACCCAGATCAACGTGTCTCCTCCTTGTCTCTCTCTCTCTCTGAAGTGGTTAGTTAGTTAGAGTCAGTGTTAGATCAGCTCAACGTGTCTCCTCCTTGTCTCTCTCTCTCTCTCTCTCTGAAGTGGTTAGTTAGTTAGAGTCAGTGTTAGATCAGCTCAATGTGTCTCCTCCTTGTCTCTCTCTCTCTGAAGTGGTTAGTTAGTTAGAGTCAGTGTTAGACCCAGATCAACGTGTCTCCTCCTTGTCTCTCTCTGTCTCTCTCTGAAGTGGTTAGTTAGGGTTAGAGTCAGTGTTAGACCCAGCTCAACGTGTCTCCTCCTTGTCTCTCTCTCTCTGAAGTGGCTTTAGTTAGTTAGAGTCAGTGTTAGACCCAGCTCAACGTGTCTCCTCCTTGTCTCTCTCTCTCTGAAGTGGTTAGTTAGTTAGTTAGAGTCAGTATTAGACCCAGCTCAACGTGTCTCCTCCTTGTCTCTCTCTCTCTCTGAAGTGGTTAGTTAGTTAGTTAGAGTCAGTGTTAGACCCAACTCAACGTGTCTCCTCCTTGTCTCTCTCTGTCTCTCTCTGAAGTGGCTTTAGTTAGTTAGAGTCAGTGTTAGACCCAGCTCAACGTGTCTCCTCCTTGTCTCTCTCTCTCTGAAGTGGTTAGTTAGTTAGTTAGAGTCAGTATTAGACCCAGCTCAACGTGTCTCCTCCTTGTCTCTCTCTCTCTCTGAAGTGGTTAGTTAGTTAGTTAGAGTCAGTGTTAGACCCAACTCAACGTGTCTCCTCCTTGTCTCTCTCTGTCTCTCTCTGAAGTGGCTTTAGTTAGTTAGAGTCAGTGTTAGACCCAGCTCAACGTGTCTCCTCCTTGTCTCTCTCTCTCTGAAGTGGTTAGTTAGTTAG